>NC_056582.1:6647713-6910997 GCF_018340385.1 Cyprinus carpio | reverse complement strand
AGATGCTGGACAAGGATGAAACTTTCTAGAGCGCACCTGTCGACCTACAGCAAACAAGTGGAATATACTTTAAAAATTCTACGCGTACAACTGTACGTATACGCTAGCGTACTGTACATATACAAATATAAAGTATACATTGGGTTTAAGGATGAGCTTCAATGCCATTGTGCTAAAAGGAGCTGCAGGAAAAAAACGACAGTGCAGATTTCAGCAGATGAAAGCAAACACGTGACGAGGTGGCCGAGTGGTTAAGGCGATGGACTGCTAATCCATTGTGCTCTGCACGCGTGGGTTCGAATCCCATCCTCGTCGTTCCTTGCTGTTAACAGTGGTTTTTACTTTTAGGGCACCTTCCTTATGTGACACGTTCAGTTCATTGAGTGCTCTACAAACAAGCTGATGATCTGAATCAGGTGTATTAAAAAAATGGAGTCACGCAGGGTGACGAGGTGGCTGAGCGGTTAAGTAGATGGACTGCAGATCCATTGTGCTTTGCGTGCTTTCTTCAGAATCTGCCTTTTTCCACCAAAGAGAAGGCAATACAGTGAAGAAGCGAAACCTCTTTTTTGTCAACAAGATTGTAAGCCTTCCACAGAAGCTGGCAAAAATTGCCAAGGCTGACTGTATTTCAAGTCATCCTGGCGGGGTATTGGGTAAAGTTTTCAACCAGCAATGATCGCGCCTCGGATAAACCTCATAGGCTACAATATTGCCTCTGCGAAAGAATGGTGGCGAAGGTCGCGACCTCTCATCTGCACCCATGTGGACGTGGAACGACAGGGTGGTAATAAGCTTCAAACTGAAGTGTAATCAGTCTTATGGCACCGATGGCTGCGTGGTGTGTCTACGAAACCAGTTAGCAGTGTGTACGAGAAGCCTTATTCACTGCTCTCTCTTTACTTAAAGAAGACTGTGTGATGCTTTCCTGAACCCCTAGGGAAAGAGAATTATGGGTATCTTGGCAACAAAGGGGTGGAGTCATAAAGCTCGTGGTCAGTATCGATTCGGTTCGACGAGGCCCCTGGGGGGGGGGTCGGGTAGGATATTGGAGAGTGCAAGGACACTGCAAACAAGTCCTGAAGGAGGTCCAGTGTCAAATGTACTACCTTTTGCTGACCTCAGGCATTCTCTCAATGTTCTGTGTCACAAAGCAGAAGCAGTGCATAAAAGAATCTGAAGCACATCTCTCTCTTTCAACACCACTGTGAGCCCCTATCTCCTAGAACCCTATGTTCCTTGCAGCTCAGTCGACCCACTTGCATCCACTCAACCATTTACAACACGTTATGCTGAACCTGGTCTCTGTCATGCTAAAGAGAGCGGCACAGCACGTGGGACGAGGTGGCCGAGTGGTTAAGGCGATGGACTGCTAATCCATTGTGCTCTGCACGCGTGGGTTCGAATCCCATCCTCGTCGTTACATACCTTTAGCGTTTGAAGAGTGCCCAGTGCCACTAAAAGCAACAACAACAAAGTGATGGAGACTAGAACAACGGACGCCTGCACTGGCAAGCGCTTGTCTCTGAGGGGGGTCAAGAGACAGCAGCAACTTTAGTTTCTAAGAGTACAAAGTCCTATCAGTCATAAACGCTGAAAAAAAAGTGCAGCAGATGCTGGACAAGGATGAAACTTTCTAGAGCGCACCTGTCGACCTACAGCAAACAAGTGGAATATACTTTAAAAATTCTACGCGTACAACTGTACGTATACGCTAGCGTACTGTACATATACAAATATAAATTATACTTTGTGTTTAATGATTAGCTTCAATGCCATTGTGCTAAAAGGAGCTGCAGGAAAAAAACGACAGTGCAGATTTCAGCAGATGAAAGCAAACACGTGACGAGGTGGCCGAGTGGTTAAGGCGATGGACTGCTAATCCATTGTGCTCTGCACGCGTGGGTTCGAATCCCATCCTCGTCGTTCCTTGCTGTTAACAGTGGTTTTTACTTTTAGGGCACCTTCCTTATGTGACACGTTCAGTTCATTGAGTGCTCTACAAACAAGCTGATGATCTGAATCAGGTGTATTAAAAAAATGGAGTCACGCAGGGTGACGAGGTGGCTGAGCGGTTAAGTAGATGGACTGCAGATCCATTGTGCTTTGCGTGCTTTCTTCAGAATCTGCCTTTTTCCACCAAAGAGAAGGCAATACAGTGAAGAAGCGAAACCTCTTTTTTGTCAACAAGATTGTAAGCTTCTCCACAGAAGCTGGCAAAAATTGCCAAGGCTGACTGTATTTCAAGTCATCCTGGCGGGGTATTGGGTAAAGTTTTCAACCAGCAATGATCGCGCCTCGGATAAACCTCATAGGCTACAATATTGCCTATGCGAAAGAATGGTGGCGAAGGTCGCGACCTCTCACCTGCACCCATGTGGATGTGGAACGACAGGGTGGTAATAAGCTTCAAACTGCAGTGTAATCAGTCTTATGGCACCGATGGCTGCGTGGTGTGTCTACGAAACCAGTTAGCAGTGTGTACGAGAAGCCTTATTCACTGCTCTCTCCTTTACTTAAAGAAGACTGTGTGATGCTTTCCTGAACCCCTAGGGAAAGAGAATTATGTGTATCTTGGCAACAAAGGGGTGGAGTCATAAAGCTCGTGGTCAGTATCGATTCGGTTCGACGAGGCCCCTGGGGGGGGGTCGGGTAGGATATTGGAGAGTGCAAGGACACTGCAAACAAGTCCTGAAGGAGGTCCAGTGTCAAATGTACTACCTTTTGCTGACCTAAGGCGTTCTCTCAATGTTCTGTGTCACAAAGCAGAAGCAGTGCATAAAAGAATCTGAAGCACATCTCTCTCTTTCAACACCACTGTGAGCCCCTATCTCCTAGAACCCTATGTTCCTTGCAGCTCAGTCGACCCACTTGCATCCACTCAACCATTTACAACACGTTATGCTGAACCTGGTCTCTGTCATGCTAAAGAGAGCGGCACAGCACGTGGGACGAGGTGGCCGAGTGGTTAAGGCGATGGACTGCTAATCCATTGTGCTCTGCACGCGTGGGTTCGAATCCCATCCTCGTCGTTACATACCTTTAGCGTTTGAAGAGTGCCCAGTGCCACTAAAAGCAACAACAACAAAGTGATGGAGACTAGAACAACGGACGCCTGCACTGGCAAGCGCTTGTCTCTGAGGGGGGTCAAGAGACAGCAGCAACTTTAGTTTCTAAGAGTACAAAGTCCTATCAGTCATAAACGCTGAAAAAAAAGTGCAGCAGATGCTGGACAAGGATGAAACTTTCTAGAGCGCACCTGTCGACCTACAGCAAACAAGTGGAATATACTTTAAAAATTCTACACGTACAACTGTACGTATACGCTAGCGTACTGTGCATATACAAATATAAAGTATACTTTGGGTTTAAGGATGAGCTTCAACGCCATTGTGCTAAAAGGAGCTGCAGGAAAAAAACGACAGTGCAGATTTCAGCAGATGAAAGCAAACACGTGACGAGGTGGCCGAGTGGTTAAGGCGATGGACTGCTAATCCATTGTGCTCTGCACGCGTGGGTTCGAATCCCATCCTCGTCGTCCCTTGCTGTTAACAGTGGTTTTTACTTTTAGGGCACCTTCCTTATGTGACACGTTCAGTTCATTGAGTGCTCTACAAACAAGCTGATGATCTGAATCAGGTGTATTAAAAAAATGGAGTCACGCAGGGTGACGAGGTGGCTGGCTGAGCGGTTAAGTAGATGGACTGCAGATCCATTGTGCTTTGCGTGCTTTCTTCAGAATCTGCCTTTTTCCACCAAAGAGAAGGCAATACAGTGAAGAAGCGAAACCTCTTTTTTGTCAACAAGATTGTAAGCTTCCACAGAAGCTGGCAAAAATTGCCAAGGCTGACTGTATTTCAAGTCATCCTGGCGGGGTATTGGGTAAAGTTTTCAACCAGCAATGATCGCGCCTCGGATAAACCTCATAGGCTACAATATTGCCTCTGCGAAAGAATGGTGGCGAAGGTTGCGACCTCTCACCTGCACCCATGTGGATGTGGAACGACAGGGTGGTAATAAGCTTCAAACTGCAGTGTAATCAGTCTTATGGCACCGATGGCTGCGTGGTGTGTCTACGAAACCAGTTAGCAGTGTGTACGAGAAGCCTTATTCACTGCTCTCTCTTTACTTAAAGAAGACTGTGTGATGCTTTCCTGAACCCCTAGGGAAAGAGAATTATGGGTATCTTGGCAACAAAAGGGGTGGAGTCATAAAGCTCGTGGTCAGTATCGATTCGGTTCGACGAGGCCCCTGGGGGGGGGGGGTTGGGTAGGATATTGGAGAGTGCAAGGACACTGCAAACAAGTCCTGAAGGAGGTCCAGTGTCAAATGTACTACCTTTTGCTGACCTCAGGCGTTCTCTCAATGTTCTGTGTCACAAAGCAGAAGCAGTGCATAAAAGAATCTGAAGCACATCTCTCTCTTTCAACACCACTGTGAGCCCCTATCTCCTAGAACCCTATGTTCCTTGCAGCTCAGTCGACCCACTTGCATCCACTCAACCATTTACAACACGTTATGCTGAACCTGGTCTCTGTCATGCTAAAGAGAGCGGCACAGCACGTGGGACGAGGTGGCCGAGTGGTTAGGGCGATGGACTGCTAATCCATTGTGCTCTGCACGCGTGGGTTCGAATCCCATCCTCGTCGTTACATACCTTTAGCGTTTGAAGAGTGCCCAGTGCCACTAAAAGCAAAAACAACAAAGTGATGGAGACTAGAACAACGGACGCCTGCACTGGCAAGCGCTTGTCTCTGAGGGGGGTCAAGAGACAGCAGCAACTTTAGTTTCTAAGAGTACAAAGTCCTATCAGTCATAAACGCTGAAAAAAAAGTGCAGCAGATGCTGGACAAGGATGAAACTTTCTAGAGCGCACCTGTCGACCTACAGCAAACAAGTGGAATATACTTTAAAAATTCTACGCGTACAACTGTACGTATACGCTAGCGTACTGTACATATACAAATATAAAGTATACTTTGGGTTTAAGGATGAGCTTCAACGCCATTGTGCTAAAAGGAGCTGCAGGAAAAAAAAAGACAGTGCAGATTTCAGCAGATGAAAGCAAACACGGTGACGAGGTGGCCGAGTGGTTAAGGCGATGGACTGCTAATCCATTGTGCTCTGCACGCGTGGGTTCGAATCCCATCCTCGTCGTTCCTTGCTGTTAACAGTGGTTTTTACTTTTAGGGCACCTTCCTTATGTGACACGTTCAGTTCATTGAGTGCTCTACAAACAAGCTGATGATCTGAATCAGGTGTATTAAAAAAAAGGGAGTCACGCAGGGTGACGAGGTGGCTGAGCGGTTAAGTAGATGGACTGCAGATCCATTGTGCTTTGCGTGCTTTCTTCAGAATCTGCCTTTTTCCACCAAAGAGAAGGCAATACAGTGAAGAAGCGAAACCTCTTTTTTGTCAACAAGATTGTAAGCTTCCACAGAAGCTGGCAAAAATTGCCAAGGCTGACTGTATTTCAAGTCATCCTGGCGGGGTATTGGGTAAAGTTTTCAACCAGCAATGATCGCGCCTCGGATAAACCTCATAGGCTACAATATTGCCTCTGCGAAAGAATGGTGGCGAAGGTCGCGACCTCTCACCTGCACCCATGTGGACGTGGAACGACAGGGTGGTAATAAGCTTCAAACTGCAGTGTAATCAGTCTTATGGCACCGATGGCTGCGTGGTGTGTCTACTAAAAACCAGTTAGCAGTGTGTACGAGAAGCCTTATTCACTGCTCTCTCTTTACTTAAAGAAGACTGTGTGATGCTTTCCTGAACCCCTAGGGAAAGAGAATTATGGGTATCTTGGCAACAAAGGGGTGGAGTCATAAAGCTCGTGGTCAGTATCGATTCGGTTCGACGAGGCCCATGGGGGGGGGGTCGGGTAGGATATTGGAGAGTGCAAGGACACTGCAAACAAGTCCTGAAGGAGGTCCAGTGTCAAATGTACTACCTTTTGCTGACCTCAGGCGTTCTCTCAATGTTCTGTGTCACAAAGCAGAAGCAGTGCATAAAAGAATCTGAAGCACATCTCTCTCTTTCAACACCACTGTGAGCCCCTATCTCCTAGAACCCTATGTTCCTTGCAGCTCAGTCGACCCACTTGCATCCACTCAACCATTTACAACACGTTATGCTGAACCTGGTCTCTGTCATGCTAAAGAGAGCGGCACAGCACGTGGGACGAGGTGGCCGAGTGGTTAAGGCGATGGACTGCTAATCCATTGTGCTCTGCACGCGTGGGTTCGAATCCCATCCTCGTCGTTACATACCTTTAGCATTTGAAGAGTGCCCAGTGCCACTAAAAGCAACAACAACAAAGTGATGGAGACTAGAACAACGGACGCCTGCACTGGCAAGCGCTTGTCTCTGAGGGGGGTGGTCAAGAGACAGCAGCAACTTTAGTTTCTAAGAGTACAAAGTCCTATCAGTCATAAACGCTGAAAAAAAAGTGCAGCAGATGCTGGACAAGGATGAAACTTTCTAGAGCGCACCTGTCGACCTACAGCAAACAAGTGGAATATACTTTAAAAATTCTACGCGTACAACTGTACGTATACGCTAGCGTACTGTACATATACAAATATAAAGTATACTTTGGGTTTAAGGATGAGCTTCAATGCCATTGTGCTAAAAGGAGCTGCAGGAAAAAAAAAGACAGTGCAGATTTCAGCAGATGAAAGCAAACACGTGACGAGGTGGCCGAGTGGTTAAGGCGATGGACTGCTAATCCATTGTGCTCTGCACGCGTGGGTTCGAATCCCATCCTCGTCGTTCCTTGCTGTTAACAGTGGTTTTTACTTTTAGGGCACCTTCCTTATGTGACACGTTCAGTTCATTGAGTGCTCTACAAACAAGCTGATGATCTGAATCAGGTGTATTAAAAAAATGGAGTCACGCAGGGTGACGAGGTGGCTGAGCGGTTAAGTAGATGGACTGCAGATCCATTGTGCTTTGCGTGCTTTCTTCAGAATCTGCCTTTTTCCACCAAAGAGAAGGCAATACAGTGAAGAAGCGAAACCTCTTTTTTGTCAACAAGATTATAAGCTTCCACAGAAGCTGGCAAAAACTGCCAAGGCTGACTGTATTTCAAGTCATCCTGGCGGGGTATTGGGTAAAGTTTTCAACCAGCAATGATCGCGCCTCGGCTAAACCTCATAGGCTACAATATTGCCACTGCGAAAGAATGGTGGCGAAGGTCGCGACCTCTCACCTGCACCCATGTGGACGTGGAACGACAGGGTGGTAATAAGCTTCAAACTGCAGTGTAATCCGTCTTATGGCACCGATGGCTGCGTGGTGTGTCTACGAAACCAGTTAGCAGTGTGTACGAGAAGCCTTATTCACTGCTCTCTCTTTACTTAAAGAAGACTGTGTGATGCTTTCCTGAACCCCTAGGGAAAGAGAATTATGGGTATCTTGGCAACAAAGGGGTGGAGTCATAAAGCTCGTGGTCAGTATCGATTCGGTTCGACGAGGCCCCTGGGGGGGGGGGGGTAGGATATTGGAGAGTGCAAGGACACTGCAAACAAGTCCTGAAGGAGGTCCAGTGTCAAATGTACTACCTTTTGCTGACCTCAGGCGTTCTCTCAATGTTCTGTGTCACAAAGCAGAAGCAGTGCATAAAAGAATCTGAAGCACATCTCTCTCTTTCAACACCACTGTGAGCCCCTATCTCCTAGAACCCTATGTTCCTTCAGCTCAGTCGACCCACTTGCATCCACTCAACCATTTACAACACGTTATGCTGAACCTGGTCTCTGTCATGCTAAAGAGAGCGGCACAGCACGTGGGACGAGGTGGCCGAGTGGTTAAGGCGATGGACTGCTAATCCATTGTGCTCTGCACGCGTGGGTTCAAATCCCATCCTCGTCGTTACATGCCTTTAGCATTTGAAGAGTGCCCAGTGCCACTAAAAGCAACAACAACAAAGTGATGGAGACTAGAACAACGGACGCCTGCACTGGCAAGCGCTTGTCTGAGGGGGGTCACGAGACAGCAGCAACTTTAGTTTCTAAGAGTACAAAGTCCTATCAGTCATAAACGCTGAAAAAAAAGGTGCAGCAGATGCTGGACAAGGATGAAACTTTCTAGAGCGCACCTGTCGACCTACAGCAAACAAGTGGAATATACTTTAAAAATTCTACGCGTACAACTGTACGTATACGCTAGCGTACTGTACATATAAAAATAATAAGTAAAGTATACTTTGGGTTTAAGGATGAGCTTCAATGCCATTGTGCTAAAAGGAGCTGCAGGAAAAAAAAACGACAGTGCAGATTTCAGCAGATGAAAGCAAACACGTGACGAGGTGGCCGAGTGGTTAAGGCGATGGACTGCTAATCCATTGTTCTCTGCACGCGTGGGTTCGAATCCCATCCTCGTCGTTCCTTGCTGTTAACAGTGGTTTTTACTTTTAGGGCACCTTCCTTATGTGACACGTTCAGTTCATTGAGTGCTCTACAAACAAGCTGATGATCTGAATCAGGTGTATTAAAAAAATGGAGTCACGCAGGGTGACGAGGTGGCCGAGCGGTTAAGTAGATGGACTGCAGATCCATTGTGCTTTGCGTGCTTTCTTCAGAATCTGCCTTTTTCCACCAAAGAGAAGGCAATACAGTGAAGAAGCGAAACCTCTTTTTTGTCAACAAGATTGTAAGCTTCCACAGAAGCTGGCAAAAATTGCCAAGGCTGACTGTATTTCAAGTCATCCTGGCGGGGTATTGGGATTTCAGCAGATGAAAGCAAACACGTGACGAGGTGGCCGAGTGGTTAAGGCGATGGACTGCTAATCCATTGTGCTCTGCACGCGTGGGTTCGAATCCCATCCTCGTCGTTCCTTGCTGTTAACAGTGGTTTTTACTTTTAGGGCACCTTCCTTATGTGACACGTTCAGTTCATTGAGTGCTCTACAAACAAGCTGATGATCTGAATCAGGTGTATTAAAAAATGGAGTCACGCAGGGTGACGAGGTGGCCGAGCGGTTAAGTAGATGGACTGCAGATCCATTGTGCTTTGCGTGCTTTCTTCAGAATCTGCCTTTTTCCACCAAAGAGAAGGCAATACAGTGAAGAAGCGAAACCTCTTTTTTGTCAACAAGATTGTAAGCTTCCACAGAAGCTGGCAAAAATTGCCAAGGCTGACTGTATTTCAAGTCATCCTGGCGGGGTATTGGTAAAGTAAAGTTTTCAACCAGCAATGATCGCGCCTCGGATAAACCTCATAGGCTACAATATTGCCTCTGCGAAAGAATGGTGGCGAAGGTCGCGACCTCTCACCTGCACCCATGTGGACGTGGAACGACAGGGTGGTAATAAGCTTCAAACTGCAGTGTAATCAGTCTTATGGCACCGATGGCTGCGTGGTGTGTCTACGAAACCAGTTAGCAGTGTGTACGAGAAGCCTTATTCACTGCTCTCTCTTTACTTAAAGAAGACTGTGTGATGCTTTCCTGAACCCCTAGGGAAAGAGAATTATGGGTATCTTGGCAACAAAGGGGTGGAGTCATAAAGCTCGTGGTCAGTATCGATTCGGTTCGACGAGGCCCCTGGGGGGGGGGGGTCGGGTAGGATATTGGAGAGTGCAAGGACACTGCAAACAAGTCCTGAAGGAGGTCCAGTGTCAAATGTACTACCTTTTGCTGACCTCAGGCGTTCTCTCAATGTTCTGTGTCACAAAGCAGAAGCAGTGCATAAAAGAATATGAAGCACATCTCTCTCTTTCAACACCACTGTGAGCCCCTATCTCCTAGAACCCTATGTTCCTTGCAGCTCAGTCGACCCACTTGCATCCACTCAACCATTTACAACACGTTATGCTGAACCTGGTCTCTGTCATGCTAAAGAGAGCGGCACAGCACGTGGGACGAGGTGGCCGAGTGGTTAAGGCGATGGACTGCTAATCCATTGTGCTCTGCACGCGTGGGTTCGAATCCCATCCTCGTCGTTACATGCCTTTAGCGTTTGAAGAGTGCCCAGTGCCACTAAAAGCAACAACAACAAAAACAACGGACGCCTGCACTGGCAAGCGCTTGTCTGAGGGGGGTCACGAGACAGCAGCAACTTTAGTTTCTAAGAGTACAAAGTCCTATCAGTCATAAACGCTGAAAAAAAAAAGTGCAGCAGATGCTGGACAAGGATGAAACTTTCTAGAGCGGCACCTGTCGACCCTACAGCAAACAAGTGGAATATACTTTAAAAATTCTACGCGTACAACTGTACGTATACGCTAGCGTACTGTACATATACAAATATAAAGTATACTTTGGGTTTAAGGATGAGCTTCAATGCCATTGTGCTAAAAGGAGCTGCAGGAAAAAAAAACGACAGTGCAGATTTCAGCAGATGAAAGCAAACACGTGACGAGGTGGCCGAGTGGTTAAGGCGATGGACTGCTAATCCATTGTGCTCTGCACGCGTGGGTTCGAATCCCATCCTCGTCGTTCCTTGCTGTTAACAGTGGTTTTTACTTTTAGGGCACCTTCCTTTTGTGACACGTTCAGTTCATTGAGTGCTCTACAAACAAGCTGATGATCTGAATCAGGTGTATTAAAAAAAAATGGAGTCACGCAGGGTGACGAGGTGGCCGAGCGGTTAAGTAGATGGACTGCAGATCCATTGTGCTTTGCGTGCTTTCTTCAGAATCTGCCTTTTTCCACCCAAAGAGAAGGCAATACATACAGTGAAGAAGCGAAACCTCTTTTTTGTCAACAAGATTGTAAGCTTCCACAGAAGCTGGCAAAAATTGCCAAGGCTGACTGTATTTCAAGTCATCCTGGCGGGGTATTGGGTAAAGTTTTCAACCAGCAATGATCGCGCCTCGGATAAACCTCATAGGCTACAATATTGCCTCTGCGAAAGAATGGTGGCGAAGGTCGCGACCTCTCACCTGCACCCATGTGGACGTGGAACGACAGGGTGGTAATAAGCTTCAAACTGCAGTGTAATCAGTCTTATGGCACCGATGGCTGCGTGGTGTGTCTACGAAACCAGTTAGCAGTGTGTACGAGAAGCCTTATTCACTGCTCTCTCTTTACTTAAAGAAGACTGTGTGATGCTTTCCTGAACCCCTAGGGAAAGAGAATTATGTGTATCTTGGCAACAAAGGGGTGGAGTCATAAAGCTCGTGGTCAGTATCGATTCGGTTCGACGAGGCCCCTGGGGGGGGGGGGGTCGGGTAGGATATTGGAGAGTGCAAGGACACTGCAAACAAGTCCTGAAGGAGGTCCAGTGTCAAATGTACTACCTTTTGCTGACCTCAGGCGTTCTCTCAATGTTCTGTGTCACAAAGCAGAAGCAGTGCATAAAAGAATCTGAAGCACATCTCTCTCTTTCAACACCACTGTGAGCCCCTATCTCCTAGAACCCTATGTTCCTTGCAGCTCAGTCGACCCACTTGCATCCACTCAACCATTTACAACACGTTATGCTGAACCTGGTCTCTGTCATGCTAAAGAGAGCGGCACAGCACGTGGGACGAGGTGGCCGAGTGGTTAAGGCGATGGACTGCTAATCCATTGTGCTCTGCACGCGTGGGTTCGAATCCCATCCTCGTCGTTACATACCTTTAGCGTTTGAAGAGTGCCCAGTGCCACTAAAAGCAACAACAACAAAGTGATGGAGACTAGAACAACGGACGCCTGCACTGGCAAGCGCTTGTCTCTGAGGGGGGTCAAGAGAGACAGCAGCAACTTTAGTTTCTAAGAGTACAAAGTCCTATCAGTCATAAACGCCTGAAAAAAAAGTGCAGCAGATGCTGGACAAGGATGAAACTTTCTAGAGCGCACCTGTCGACCTACAGCAAACAAGTGGAATATACTTTAAAAATTCTACGCGTACAACTGTACGTATACGCTAGCGTACTGTACATATACAAATATAAATTATACTTTGGGTTTAAGGATGAGCTTCAACACCATTGTGGTAAAAGGAGCTGCAGGAAAAAAACGACAGTGCAGATTTCAGCAGATGAAAGCAAACACGTGACGAGGTGGCCGAGTGGTTAAGGCGATGGACTGCTAATCCATTGTGCTCTGCACGCGTGGGTTCGAATCCCATCCTCGTCGTTCCTTGCTGTTAACAGTGGTTTTTACTTTTAGGGCACCTTCCTTATGTGACACGTTCAGTTCATTGAGTGCTCTACAAACAAGCTGATGATCTGAATCATGTATTAAAAAAATGGAGTCACGCAGGGTGACGAGGTGGCTGAGCGGTTAAGTAGATGGACTGCAGATCCATTGTGCTTTGCGTGCTTTCTTCAGAATCTGCATTTTTCCACCAAAGAGAAGGCAATACAGTGAAGAAGCGAAACCTCTTTTTTGTCAACAAGATTGTAAGCCTTCCACAGAAGCTGGCAAAAATTGCCAAGGCTGACTGTATTTCAAGTCATCCTGGCGGGGTATTGGGTAAAGTTTTCAACCAGCAATGATCGCGCCTCGGATAAACCTCATAGGCTACAATATTGCCACTGCGAAAGAATGGTGGCGAAGGTCGCGACCTCTCACCTGCACCCATGTGGACGTGGAACGACAGGGTGGTAATAAGCTTCAAACTGCAGTGTAATCAGTCTTATGGCACCGATGGCTGCGTGGTGTGTGTGTCTACGAAACCAGTTAGCAGTGTGTACGAGAAGCCTTATTCACTGCTCTCTCTTTACTTAAAGAAGACTGTGGTGATGCTTTCCTGAACCCCTAGGGAAAGAGAATTATGGGTATCTTGGCAACAAAGGGGTGGAGTCATAAAGCTCGTGGTCAGTATCGATTCGGTTCGACGAGGCCCCTGGGGGGGGGGGTCGGGTAGGATATTGGAGAGTGCAAGGACACTGCAAACAAGTCCTGAAGGAGGTCCAGTGTCAAATGTACTACCTTTTGCTGACCTCAGGCGTTCTCTCAATGTTCTGTGTCACAAAGCAGAAGCAGTGCATAAAAGAATCTGAAGCACATCTCTCTCTTTCAACACCACTGTGAGCCCCTATCTCCTAGAACCCTATGTTCCTTGCAGCTCAGTCGACCCACTTGCATCCACTCAACCATTTACAACACGTTATGCTGAACCTGGTCTCTGTCATGCTAAAGAGAGCGGCACAGCACGTGGGACGAGGTGGCCGAGTGGTTAAGGCGATGGACTGCTAATCCATTGTGCTCTGCACGCGTGGGTTCGAATCCCATCCTCGTCGTTACATGCCTTTAGCATTTGAAGAGTGCCCAGTGCCACTAAAAGCAACAACAACAAAGTGATGGAGACTAGAACAACGGACGCCTGCACTGGCAAGCGCTTGTCTGAGGGGGGTCACGAGACAGCAGCAACTTTAGTTTCTAAGAGTACAAAGTCCTATCAGTCATAAACGCTGAAAAAAAAGTGCAGCAGATGCTGGACAAGGATGAAACTTTCTAGAGCGCACCTGTCGACCTACAGCAAACAAGTGGAATATACTTTAAAAATTCTACGCGTACAACTGTACGTATACGCTAGCGTACTGTACATATACAAATATAAAGTATACTTTGGGTTTAAGGATGAGCTTCAATGCCATTGTGCTAAAAGGAGCTGCAGGAAAAAAAAACAGTGCAGATTTCAGCAGATGAAAGCAAACACGTGACGAGGTGGCCGAGTGGTTAAGGCGATGGACTGCTAATCCATTGTGCTCTGCACGCGTGAGTTCGAATCCCATCCTCGTCGTTCCTTGCTGTTAACAGTGGTTTTTACTTTTAGGGCACCTTCCTTATGTGACACGTTCAGTTCATTGAGTGCTCTACAAACAAGCTGATGATCTGAATCAGGTGTATTAAAAAATGGAGTCACACAGGGTGACGAGGTGGCCGAGCGGTTAAGTAGATGGACTGCAGATCCATTGTGCTTTGCGTGCTTTCTTCAGAATCTGCCTTTTTCCACCAAAGAGAAGGCAATACAGTGAAGAAGCGAAACCTCTTTTTTTTGTCAACAAGATTGTAAGCTTCCACAGAAGCTGGCAAAAATTGCCAAGGCTGACTGTATTTCAAGTCATCCTGGCGGGGTATTGGGTAAAGTTTTCAACCAGCAATGATCGCGCCTCGGATAAACCTCATAGGCTACAATATTGCCTCTGCGAAAGAATGGTGGCGAAGGTCGCGACCTCTCACCTGCACCCATGTGGACGTGGAACGACAGGGTGGTAATAAGCTTCAAACTGCAGTGTAATCAGTCTTATGGCACCGATGGCTGCGTGGTGTGTCTACGAAACCAGTTAGCAGTGTGTACGAGAAGCCTTATTCACTGCTCTCTCTTTACTTAAAGAAGACTGTGTGATGCTTTCCTGAACCCCTAGGGAAAGAGAATTATGGGTATCTTGGCAACAAAGGGGTGGAGTCATAAAGCTCGTGGTCAGTATCGATTCGGTTCGACGAGGCCCCTGGGGGGGGGGTCGGGTAGGATATTGGAGAGTGCAAGGACACTGCAAACAAGTCCTGAAGGAGGTCCAGTGTCAAATGTACTACCTTTTGCTGACCTCAGGCGTTCTCTCAATGTTCTGTGTCACAAAGCAGAAGCAGTGCATAAAAGAATCTAAAGCACATCTCTCTCTTTCAACACCACTGTGAGCCCCTATCTCCTAGAACCCTATGTTCCTTGCAGCTCAGTCGACCCACTTGCATCCACTCAACCATTTACAACACGTTATGCTGAACCTGGTCTCTGTCATGCTAAAGAGAGCGGCACAGCACGTGGGACGAGGTGGCCGAGTGGTTAAGGCGATGGACTGCTAATCCATTGTGCTCTGCACGCGTGGGATCGAATCCCATCCTCGTCGTTACATGCCTTTAGCATTTGAAGAGTGCCCAGTGCCACTAAAAGCAAAAACAACAAAGTGATGGAGACTAGAACAACGGACGCCTGCACTGGCAAGCGCTTGTCTCTGAGGGGGGTCAAGAGACAGCAGCAACTTTTAGTTTCTAAGAGTACAAAGTCCTATCAGTCATAAACGCTGAAAAAAAAGTGCAGCAGATGCTGGACAAGGATGAAACTTTCTAGAGCGCACCTGTCGACCTACAGCAAACAAGTGGAATATACTTTAAAAATTCTACGCGTACAACTGTACGTATACGCTAGCGTACTGTACATATACAAATATAAAGTATACTTTGGGTTTAAGGATGAGCTTCAATGCCATTGTGCTAAAAGGAGCTGCAGGAAAAAAAAAAGACAGTGCAGATTTCAGCAGATGAAAGCAAACACGTGACGAGGTGGCCGAGTGGTTAAGGCGATGGACTGCTAATCCATTGTGCTCTGCACGCGTGGGTTCGAATCCCATCCTCGTCGTTCCTTGCTGTTAACAGTGGTTTTTACTTTTAGGGCACCTTCCTTATGTGACACGTTCAGTTCATTGAGTGCTCTACAAACAAGCTGATGATCTGAATCAGGTGTATTAAAAAAATGGAGTCACGCAGGGTGACGAGGTGGCTGAGCGGTTAAGTAGATGGACTGCAGATCCATTGTGCTTTGCGTGCTTTCTTCAGAATCTGCCTTTTTCCACCAAAGAGAAGGCAATACAGTGAAGAAGAGAAACCTCTTTTTTTGTCAACAAGATTGTAAGCTTCCACAGAAGCTGGCAAAAATTGCCAAGGCTGACTGTATTTCAAGTCATCCTGGCGGGGTATTGGGTAAAGTTTTCAACAGCAATGATCGCGCCTCGGATAAACCTCATAGGCTACAATATTGCCTCTGCGAAAGAATGGTGGCGAAGGTCGCGACCTCTCACCTGCACCCATGTGGACGTGGAACGACAGGGTGGTAATAAGCTTCAAACTGCAGTGTAATCAGTCTTATGGCACCGATGGCTGCGTGGTGTGTCTACGAAACCAGTTAGCAGTGTGTACGAGAAGCCTTATTCACTGCTCTCTCTTTACTTAAAGAAGACTGTGTGATGCTTTCCTGAACCCCTAGGGAAAGAGAATTATGGGTATCTTGGCAACAAAGGGGTGGAGTCATAAAGCTCGTGGTCAGTATCGATTCGGTTCGACGAGGCCCCTGGGGGGGGGTCGGGTAGGGTAGGATATTGGAGAGTGCAAGGACACTGCAAACAAGTCCTGAAGGAGGTCCAGTGTCAAATGTACTACCTTTTGCTGACCTCAGGCGTTCTCTCAATGTTCTGTGTCACAAAGCAGAAGCAGTGCAGTGCATAAAAGAATCTGAAGCACATCTCTCTCTTTCAACACCACTGTGAGCCCCTATCTCCTAGAACCCTATGTTCCTTGCAGCTCAGTCGACCCACTTGCATCCACTCAACCATTTACAACACGTTATGCTGAACCTGGTCTCTGTCATGCTAAAGAGAGCGGCACAGCACGTGGGACGAGGTGGCCGAGTGGTTAAGGCGATGGACTGCTAATCCATTGTGCTCTGCACGCGTGGGTTCGAATCCCATCCTCGTCGTTACATGCCTTTAGCGTTTGAAGAGTGCCCAGTGCCACTAAAAGCAACAACAACAAAGTGATGGAGACTAGAACAACGGACGCCTGCACTGGCAAGCGCTTGTCTCTGAGGGGGGTCAAGAGACAGCAGCAACTTTAGTTTCTAAGAGTACAAAGTCCTATCAGTCATAAACGCTGAAAAAAAAGTGCAGCAGATGCTGGACAAGGATGAAACTTTCTAGAGCGCACCTGTCGACCTACAGCAAACAAGTGGAATATACTTTAAAAATTCTACGCGTACAACTGTACGTATACGCTAGCGTACTGTACATATACAAATATAAAGTATACTTTGGGTTTAAGGATGAGCTTCAATGCCATTGTGCTAAAAGGAGCTGCAGGAAAAAAAAAGACAGTGCAGATTTCAGCAGATGAAAGCAAACACGTGACGAGGTGGCCGAGTGGTTAAGGCGATGGACTGCTAATCCATTGTGCTCTGCACGCGTGGGTTCGAATCCCATCCTCGTCGTTCCTTGCTGTTAACAGTGGTTTTTACTTTTAGGGCACCTTCCTTTTGTGACACGTTCAGTTCATTGAGTGCTCTACAAACAAGCTGATGATCTGAATCAGGTGTATTAAAAAAATGGAGTCACGCAGGGTGACGAGGTGGCTGAGCGGTTAAGTAGATGGACTGCAGATCCATTGTGCTTTGCGTGCTTTCTTCAGAATCTGCCTTTTTCCACCAAAGAGAAGGCAATACAGTGAAGAAGCGAAACCTCTTTTTTGTCAACAAGATTGAAAGCTTCCACAGAAGCTGGCAAAAATTGCCAAGGCTGACTGTATTTCAAGTCATCCTGGCGGGGTATTGGGTAAAGTTTTCAACCAGCAATGATCGCGCCTCGGATAAACCTCATAGGCTACAATATTGCCTCTGCGAAAGAATGGTGGCGAAGGTCGCGACCTCTCACCTGCACCCATGTGGACGTGGAACGACAGGGTGGTAATAAGCTTCAAACTGCAGTGTAATCAGTCTTATGGCACCGATGGCTGCGTGGTGTGTCTACGAAACCAGTTAGCAGTGTGTACGAGAAGCCTTATTCACTGCTCTCTCTTTACTTAAAGAAGACTGTGTGATGCTTTCCTGAACCCCTAGGGAAAGAGAATTATGGGTATCTTGGCAACAAAGGGGTGGAGTCATAAAGCTCGTGGTCAGTATCGATTCGGTTCGACGAGGCCCCTGGGGGGGGGTCGGGTAGGATATTGGAGAGTGCAAGGACACTGCAAACAAGTCCTGAAGGAGGTCCAGTGTCAAATGTACTACCTTTTGCTGACCTCAGGCGTTCTCTCAATGTTCTGTGTCACAAAGCAGAAGCAGTGCATAAAAGAATCTGAAGCACATCTCTCTCTTTCAACACCACTGTGAGCCCCTATCTCCTAGAACCCTATGTTCCTTGCAGCTCAGTCGACCCACTTGCATCCACTCAACCATTTACAACACGTTATGCTGAACCTGGTCTCTGTCATGCTAAAGAGAGCGGCACAGCACGTGGGACGAGGTGGCCGAGTGGTTAAGGCGATGGACTGCTAATCCATTGTGCTCTGCACGCGTGGGTTCGAATCCCATCCTCGTCGTTACATGCCTTTAGCGTTTGAAGAGTGCCCAGTGCCACTAAAAGCAACAACAACAAAGTGATGGAGACTAGAACAACGGACGCCTGCACTGGCAAGCGCTTGTCTCTGAGGGGGGGTCAAGAGACAGCAGCAACTTTAGTTTCAAGAGTACAAAGTCCTATCAGTCATAAACGCTGAAAAAAGTGCAGCAGAGCTGGACTAGGATTGAAACTCAAAACTAGCGCACCTGTCGAAAAGCAAAGCAAGTGGAATAGGATGAAAATTTCTAGAGCGTACAACTGTACGACGCTACAGCAAACAAGTGTACATATACTTATAAAATTATACTTTGGGTTTAAGGATGTACAATGCCATTGTGCTAAAAGGCTAGCTGTACTGTAAAATATACAACAGTAAAGTATACAGATGAAAGCAAACACGTAAGGAGGTGGCCGATCAATGCAAGGCATGGTGCTAAAATTGAGCTCTGCAGGAAAAAAAACATCAGTCGTTCCTTGCTCAGTGGTTTTTACTTTTAGGGCACCTTCCTTATGTGACACGTTCAGTTCATTGAGGAGTACGATGGAGTGCTCTACAAAAAATGATGATCTGCTGAATTGTGTGCGTGTATTAAAAAAATCGAGTCACGCAGGGTGACGAGTGGAGCGGTCAGTAGATGGACTGCAGATCCATTGTGCTGTTTTCTTCAGAATGGTTTTTACTTTTAGGGCACCTTCCAGTGAAGACGTTCAGTTCATTGAGTGCTCTCAAACAAGCTGTAATCTGAATCAGAAGTATGGCAAAAAATGGAGTCAGGCAGGGTGTATTTCGAGGTGGCTGGCGGGGGGGTATTGGGTTTCAAGCAGATCAAACAGCAATGATGCGCCTGCGTGCTTTCTTCAGAATCTGCCTTTTTCCACCAAAAGAAAGGAAGGCAATCCATTGTGCTCCTGAAGAAGCGAAACCTCTTTGTCAACAAGATTGTAAGCTCCACTTTTAGTGCACCAAATTATGCCAAGGCTGCATTGAGTGCTCTACAAACACAGCAGTGTGTATTTCAGCCTATTTCAAAAAAGAAGACGGTGTGCTGACGAGTGCTTGGGTGATGCGGTGAAAGTTACACCAACGATCCATGGTGCAAGCCTGCTTTCTTCAGAATCTGCCTTTTTCAGTATCGACCAAAGAGAAGGCAATACAGTGAAACCTCATTTGTGCAACACAGATTGCAAGCTATTGAAGCTGGCAAAAAATGGTGGCCAAGGCTGACTCAGTATTTCTCTCACCTCTGGCATGGGGACAGCGTGCATAAAAACAACCAGCAATGGTCGCGCCTCGGATAAAACTGCAGTGTAAATATTGCAGTCTTAATGGTGGCGCTCAGTCGACCCTCACCTGCACCCATGTGGACTGTGGAAACGACAGTGGTGTGTCTAAACTGCAGAAACCAGTCTTATGGCAGCACGATGGCGGCGTGGTGTGTGTACGAAACCAGTTAGCAGTGTGTACGAGAAGCCTTATTCACTGCTCTCGTCTCTTTACTTAAAGAAGACTGTGTGATGCTTTCCTGAACCCCTAGGGAAAGAGAATTATGGGTATCTTGGCAACAAAGGGGTGGAGTCATAAAGCTCGTGGTCAGTATCGATTCGGTTCGACGAGGCCCCTGGGGGGGGGTCGGGTAGGATATTGGAGAGTGCAAGGACACTGCAAAACAAGTCCTGAAGGAGGTCCAGTGTCAAATGTACTACCTTTTGCTGACCTCAGGCGTTCTCTCCAATGTTCTGTGTCACAAAGCAGAAGCAGTGCATAAAAGAATCTGAAGCACATCTCTCTCTTTCAACACCACTGTGAGCCCCTATCTCCTAGAACCCTATGTTCCTTGCAGCTCAGTCGACCCACTTGCATCCACTCAACCATTTACAACACGTTATGCTGAACCTGGTCTCTGTCATGCTAAAGAGAGCGGCACAGCACGTGGGACGAGGTGGCCGAGTGGTTAAGGCGATGGACTGCTAATCCATTGTGCTCTGCACGCGTGGGTTCGAATCCCATCCTCGTCGTTACATGCCTTTAGCATTTGAAGAGTGCCCAGTGCCACTAAAAGCAAAAACAACAAAGTGATGGAGACTAGAACAACGGACGCCTGCACTGGCAAGCGCTTGTCTCTGAGGGGGGTCAAGAGACAGCAGCAACTTTAGTTTCTAAGAGTACAAAGTCCTATCAGTCATAAACGCTGAAAAAAAAGTGCAGCAGATGCTGGACAAGGATGAAACTTTCTAGAGCGCACCTGTCGACCTACAGCAAACAAGTGGAATATACTTTAAAAATTCTACGCGTACAACTGTACGTATACGCTAGCGTACTGTACATATACAAATATAAAGTATACTTTGGGTTTAAGGATGAGCTTCAACACCATTGTGCTAAAAGGAGCTGCAGGAAAAAAAACGACAGTGCAGATTTCAGCAGATGAAAGCAAACACGTGACGAGGTGGCCGAGTGGTTAAGGCGATGGACTGCTAATCCATTGTGCTCTGCACGCGTGGGTTCGAATCCCATCCTCGTCGTTCCTTGCTGTTAACAGTGGTTTTTACTTTTAGGGCACCTTCCTTATGTGACACGTTCAGTTCATTGAGTGCTCTACAAACAAGCTGATGATCTGAATCAGGTGTATTAAAAAATGGAGTCACGCAGGGTGACGAGGTGGCCGAGCGGTTAAGTAGATGGACTGCAGATCCATTGTGCTTTGCGTGCTTTCTTCAGAATCTGCCTTTTTCCACCAAAGAGAAGGCAATACAGTGAAGAAGCGAAACCTCTTTTTTGTCAACAAGATTGTAAGCTTCCACAGAAGCTGGCAAAAATTGCCAAGGCTGACTGTATTTCAAGTCATCCTGGCGGGGTATTGGGTAAAGTTTTCAACCAGCAATGATCGCGCCTCGGATAAACCTCATAGGCTACAATATTGCCTCTGCGAAAGAATGGTGGCGAAGGTCGCGACCTCTCATCTGCACCCATGTGGACGTGGAACGACAGGGTGGTAATAAGCTTCAAACTGCAGTGTAATCAGTCTTATGGCACCGATGGCTGCGTGGTGTGTCTACGAAACCAGTTAGCAGTGTGTACGAGAAGCCTTATTCACTGCTCTCTCTTTACTTAAAGAAGACTGTGTGATGCTTTCCTGAACCCCTAGGGAAAGAGAATTATGGGTATCTTGGCAACAAAGGGGTGGAGTCATAAAGCTCGTGGTCAGTATCGATTCGGTTCGACGAGGCCCCTGGGGGGGGGTCGGGTAGGATATTGGAGAGTGCAAGGACACTGCAAACAAGTCCTGAAGGAGGTCCAGTGTCAAATGTACTACCTTTTGCTGACCTCAGGCGTTCTCTCAATGTTCTGTGTCACAAAGCAGAAGCAGTGCATAAAAGAATCTGAAGCACATCTCTCTCTTTCAACACCACTGTGAGCCCCTATCTCCTAGAACCCTATGTTCCTTGCAGCTCAGTCGACCCACTTGCATCCACTCAACCATTAACAACACTTTATTACTAAACATAAAAACGAAATTATTAACTGAACAACACAACAAATCTGAAACTTCCCTTTCTTACTTTATATAAAAACAGTTTTTATAATTATACATCAAAAGCTATTTGCAATTTTTTGCAAGTAGGAACATATTTACTGCAGAAAACTATTAACCTAAAACATATTTCACCACTCAACATGTCTGCTTTTGTATATTTGATGTGAGTCTTTATTTATATACATCCACACCAATGAGGATGTGGGGCATTCCTCTGAAATGCCCACAGTGTGGCCAGATGATGCAGCATTCAGGAATCTACCCGAAGGTCAGGGAGGTGATCAACATGGATAGCCGCTATTACCTTGTGGGTGGGTACTATCACTCTGCAGTGCATGCAGGTTGCCAGTATGCCCATGGAGCCAGGACATCCTTTCACAACTGGATGTGGCACACAGGACCAAGTTTCCAGCGGTGCTGACCCTGGACAGGAAATGTGTGACTTTCCTCAGGCCAAGGACCAGTGGTAACAGTTCCTCCTACTTCCAGTCAGCAGTAGAGGAAGTCCACAGTGAGGAGTGGGCACGACGCACCATCCAGTACATCTCTGACTGTGAGCATCATTTGTGAAAGGTTACCCTGGTCCAATCTGCAACGGCACCTGCCTTCTATGTACCCGCACCCTTCAGACTACTTCCACTCACCCAGTGGTTAGAGACTGTCCACTCCAACAACATCCTCAGCCATGATAAGGGGCGTGATTATCTCCACCTATGGCCGAATCCTGAAGATGGATGCTACGAAGAATGTACAATACATGAAGGTTTCAGCATGAGGTTTATTTTCAGCCAGAAAGAATTTCAACATAATGATGAAAAATGTGCATTTGTGTTATATATATTGTAATGTACCATAACAAATCAAAGAAATGTATAATTAAGCTTGTGAGAATGTCTTTATTTTTCCTTCTGTTTGTTTTTCAGATCACCAAAAAATTGGCTGGTGGCATTGGGGACACGGCTGCATGGATGACCAACATTGGCAATGAGCTCGGCCAGGTTCTGAACAGACGCAACCAGAATGCTGGCGAGCCAGAGCCTGAGGTCATCTATGTTGACCGGGATTGCTGCAGTCAGTCAGGTGAGATTTTCAAATTACTACTTTATCAAATATGCACTGCAATATATTTTATAAAAGTTAATAGTGGTGTAAAAAAGTTCCCCTTTCTCTATTGGTGATGGTAATTAGCATTATTATTACAGCCAGTGTATTGAAATTGTAATAAATTATATTGACTGAAAAGTGTGTTTGAAATGAAATCAAATGCATGTTTTTTTATATGAGTCTTGAGTTGAAGTTAAGATGGCGCTGCTGTGTTTGGCTGGCCGTCTTCCTCTGCTCTGTGTGTTATTGTGTTTGGTAATTTTGTCACATTTTGCACAGTATGTGTCACCACTGTTAGTATATGATCGCCAGACTCTTCTGAATATAAGGGATTATGTGGTTAAACCTACAACTCGTGGCTCTAGTGGACAGTCTAAGATGCCGCCACCATTACTGTCATCCGTACCTTCGCACCTGTGGCATGTGCCCTGCTTGTTACCTGCCATCAACCGCTACAGAAAGCGCAGCAGACAGCGTGGGCGGAGAGACGGTAGACTTGTCAGATTAAGAAGAGCCTACCTGACTCTGACTTCGGCATCGGATCCTTGCAGTCTCACGGCGCTCTCGAGAGAGTACGACGGTTGCGCTGTGAAGTGTTCCTCAGAATATTGCTACCGGTGGCTTCAACCCATTTTTCCTGATGCTGAGTATACACATGCTTGCCGACGGCCCGTAAGGATCTGCAAACGGCATTCTGTAAAGGAGAATCTTCGCCCGCTTGCACGTAACGTTATCTCCCAGCAGTCTGGCCTTAACACATTACGTGTTGCTTTGATCAACACTAGATCGCTAACTAACAAAACTTTCATTTTGAAAGATTTTTTTATTTCTCACTCTTTGGATTTTCTTTTGTTGACGGAAACCTGGGTTAAACCAGGTGACAACAGTGCCTTTACAGAGCTCCTCCCACCTCGGTGAGGTTTTTTCAGCTCCCCGCGAGTGTCGGGGCGCGGAGGAGGCGTGGTTACTGTTTTTAAAGACAATTTTAAATGTCGATTTTTATCTATAAATGATTATTATTGTTTTGAGCTCCAGCTATTTTTAACTGAGTTGACACTCCCTGTGTTGTGCTGTTGTTTATCGTCCACCTAAATACAACAAGAATTTTATTTAAGAGTTTTCCGAATTTTTAGCTGATGTTGTCCCAAAGTATGACCAACTTTTTATTTGAGGTGATTTTAATATCCATGTGCGCTGTGAAGTGTTCCTCAGAATACTGCTACCGGTGGCTTCAACCCATTTTTCCTGATGCTGAGTATACACATGC
Organism: Cyprinus carpio; assembly: GCF_018340385.1. Taxonomy (NCBI): domain Eukaryota; kingdom Metazoa; phylum Chordata; class Actinopteri; order Cypriniformes; family Cyprinidae; genus Cyprinus; species Cyprinus carpio. The sequence continues at coordinate 6,887,057 of NC_056582.1, read as the reverse complement.
TTGCCGACGGCCCGTAAGGATCTGCAAACAGCATTCCGCAAAGGAGAATCTTCGCCCACTTGCACGTAACGTTATCTCCCAGCAGGCTGGCCTCAACACATTACATGTTGCTTTGATCAACACTAGATCGCTAACTAACAAAACTTTCATTCCGAAAGATTTTTTTATTTCTCACTCTTTGGATTTTCTTTTGTTGACGGAAACCTGGGTTAAACCAGGTGACAACAGTGCCTTTACAGAGCTCCTCCCACCTCGGTGCGGTTTTTTCAGCTCCCCGCAAGTGTCGGGGCGCAGAGGAGGCGTGGTTACTGTTTTTAAAGACAATTTTAAATGTCGATTTTTATCTATAAATGATTATTATTGTTTTGAGCTACAGCTATTTTTAATTGAGTTGACACTCCCTGTGTTGTGCTGTTGTTTATCGTCCACCTAAATACAACAAGAATTTTATTTAAGAGTTTTCCGAATTTTTAGCTGATGTTGTCCCAAAGTATGACCAACTTTTTACTTGTGGTGATTTTAATATCCATGTTTGTTGTCCGTCTGATCAGTTGGCCACTGATTTTAAACGACTTTTGTCATCTTTCCATTTACATCAATTGGTGGATCGACCCACACATCTTATTGGACACACTTTGGACCTTATTATTTCTCATGGGCTCTCCATCTCCCTTACTGATCTTAGATCATTTCCCCATTATTGTTGAATTTCCAGTCCCGTCTTCAATAGCCAGCAGGTCTATTGCTTCGCCATATTATCATCGTATTCTCACTTCCTCAACAGCTGAAGAAATTTCTGCTGCTTTTATGGACTCTGAACTTTATGCCCTTAGTGAATCTGTCTCTTCTATATGCCCCGACGGCCTGCTTTCATCTTTTAATTCCACCTGTTTTGAAATTTTAGACGTTATTGCTCCTTACAAACATAGATCTCCTAAGTTAAGGGCAGATCCCTGGATAAATTATGCCATCCGCACCCTTAGGCAGCGTTGTAGACAGGCAGAGCGGAGATGGAAGGAGGACAAATTACATGTGTCTTTGGAAATATTAAGGGGCTGTCTTTTTGATTATCAAAGTGCTGTAAAGGAGGCAAAATCTAAATATTTGTCAAATATCATCATTAATAGTGGCAATTGTCCAAGGGTGATGTTTAATACAATAAATTCTGTTGTAAAACCACATACTCGTTCTCTGACAGATGCCTCAGTCTCCACTTGTGAGAATTTTCTTCACTTTTTTATTAATAAAGTGGAGTCTGTCAGACAACTCACGACTAATAGTTCTGTAACTGATTCAGTTGTCACTGCAGCACATTCTGCTGTGTTTGAACAGTTTGAACCAGTCTCACTATCATTTTTTAATGAAGTAGTGCATAAAATGAAAATTGAAAATTGCCCCTTGGACTTTGTTCCAACTAAATTGTTAAAAGAGGTTTTACCACAGTTGGGCCTTTCCTGTTGGTTTTTATTAATAAATGTCTTAGCTCAGGATCTGTCCCTGCTGTGTTCAAACATGCTGTGGTTAGGCCTTTTCTTTAAAAACCAAACCTGGATCCCTAGGTTTTGTCTAATTTCAGACCAGTTTCTCACCTGCCTTTTCTCTCAAAAGTGTTAGAAAAAGTTGTTTTTATACAATTACAATCTTTTTTAGAAAATCTCTTTGTTTGAGAAATTTCAATCAGGATTTAGATCGCAATATAGTACTGAGTCTGCACTGTTAAAGGTGCACAACGATATTGCCCAGTTTGTGGATGTCAAGAGCCCTGTTATTTTAGTGCTCCTCGATCTCACGGCTGCCTTTGATACAGTGGACTATGCAATCCTTCTGTCTCGCCTTAATCACTATGTTGGCATTAAGGGTACTGCGTTTCAGTGGTTCTCGTCATATTTGACAAGCAGAACCTTTTCTGTAGTAATTGAAAACTCATCCTGCTCTACTACTTCTCTCTCCTGTGGGGTGCCACAAGGCTCTATTCTCGGACCGGTTTTATTTTCACTCTACATGCTGCCTCTTGGGTCCATCATAGCCAGGCATAACATTGCTTATCACTGCTATACAGATGACTTGCAAATTTATTTGCCTATGAGTCCAACAAACACTGATGCATTCGGGTCGCTAATTGATTGCATTGATGACATTAAATTATGGTTAGAGCAAAATTTCCTTAATTTGAATGAAGATAAGACTGAATATATTTTATTTGGTGAGTCTGCAACCTCTAACCCTAATATGCTAATTTCGAAGCTTAAACCGACTATCAGAAATCTCGGTGTGTCTTTTGATAGTAGTCTGAAATTTGATAAACAAATTGACAGTGTGGTGAAAGCTAGTTTTTTTCAGCTACCTCTATTGGCCAAGGTCAAACCATTTTTAAATCGTTCGGACCTTGAAAAAGCTATTCATGCTTTTATTAGTTCAAGACTAGATTATTGTAATGTGCTTTATGTTGGAGTCTCACAGTCATCACTCAGGTGCCTTCAGCTGGTGCAGAATGCAGCAGCTCGTCTTCTAACTAACACACATAAACGTGAGCATATTACTCCAATTCTTTCTTCGCTCCACTGGCTTCCAGTTTCTTTTAGAGTTGATTTTAAGATTTTATTGTTTGTTTTTAAAGCTCTCAATGGCCTCGCACCACCGTACATAACTGAGATGTTAACTTTGTGTCAATCAAACAGGGCTCTTAGATCAACAAATCAACTTTTGCTGGAAGTCCCAAGGACAAGGTACAGACTCTGGGGTGACCGGGCTTTTTCTGTAGCTGGGCCAAGCCTCTGGAACAAGCTACCTGCTGATATACGTACAATCACTGACTTGGGCCTCTTTAAGGCCAAGCTTAAGATTTATTTAGACTGGCTTTTAATTTATAGCAGTTGTTGTGCCATTTTGTGTTTTCTTTGTGGCATACTTTTTGTTTTTATACTTTGTTTTGTGGCATTATATGTTTTGTATATATATATATTTTTTATATTTTGCATTATATTGTTGTCTTTATTTTGTTTTTATTTTTTATTTTATTTTTCCTGGAAAGCACTTTGGTTCACTTTGAGTGTTGTAAAGGGCTGTATAAATAAAGCTTGATTGATTTTCTCCTCCACAGGTGCATCTGCAGTGTTAAAACTTTTTCAGCCATGGAAGTCTATTGTAAGGCTAGATATCTTTCATTTTATGAGAAGATTTAACTGTGGCCTTACTACAGAGCACCACCCTCTCTATGGTACCTTTTGTTCAAAACTTTCCTCCTATATCCTTGAGTGGGATCAGGAGGATATGAAAGAACTTAAGGCAGACAAGAGAGGGGAGTGGAAGTGCAGCCATGGTGGAAAGGCTCCCACTGAGGCACAGCTCATGGCCAGCATCAGCCCAGGTGAACTTGCGAAGCACTGTAGGCGGCGGACACGCAGGGCTGAGGAGATCCGGGCCATGATTTCAGGGCTGCTGGAATCAGTGTGGGAGCTAACTGACACTACAGGGTTTCGCTGGTTAACCCTGACAGCATGCACCATGTCTGGGAGATGCAACAAAAACACCTCGAGTGCATCCAGGACCCTCCACATGTAGAGTTGTACACAAAGACGGGGACACTCCAGAAGGGTGGCAAAGTCCTAAACGTGCTTAGGTATGGCAGGGGGTCATCCTCGCTGGAGAGTTTTCACCGCCACCAGTGTGCCTTCATTCCTTGTAAATTCTGAATGTTAAATTGCAGTATGTTTTGTAGATTTTTACGTTGAAAAGATTGCTGACTGAATCTGTGCATTTTCATTCTTAGGATGGAGATGCAATGCCATGCACACACAAATGTACATGTTAGAGGGGGCCTCAAGGTGGAACATGAGCCGGACAAAAGAAGCTGTATCTGTGGTGGGGGCCTCAACCCTCAGGACATTTGATGTCTGCACAATGTCTCATTTAAACAGCATTAGCCAACGGGTCCTTGGTCGGGCTTTGATGCCAGAATTTACCCCTCCAGGAAAACCCACTGGTAAGATATCTCACAGGGAAATGCTGAGCATTGGAGTATTTCTCTCTCTCCTGTATTTGTTTGTTTGTGTGTGTGTATGTGTGTCCTCTCCCCATTAACAATGTGGTAAAAATTATTGCAGGGAAGCGCATTGCAGTGGAGTACTTGTTGGCCCAGTGCAACAGAGGTGACCAGTTGATTGCACATCACAATGACATGCCTGAAGTCCCCCCAGAGGAGCCCGAAGAGGATAGTGAAATTGACACGACTGTGTGCTATGCAGCTGACCTTAGGGCTGATGACTCTGATCCTCCAGTAGCTGTTGTGCAGGCCCAGGTGACCAGTCAGGTTGGTGACACTGAACCCAAATCCCCTGATGAGGAGGTCACTAAGGAAGAGGAAGATGACACTGCAAGTCCTAGCACATCAAGCCAGGTAATGTTGCTATCCTGTAAACTTTTTTACTTTTTAAAAAAATTTATCTGGTACAGTGCAAAACACCTATTGTCAACCATGTGTAAAGTTAAAATATATGCATGTACAATGCAAAATAATTACTACAGCATATATTTATTGGACTGTGTTTGGCGTTTTTCTCAATTTTCAGACTACACAGTGTGATTCCAGAGGTGTCTTGGGCTGGGAGGCAGTTGATGCCCTGGCAGCCTACTTGGTTGGCCTAAACCGAACGATCACTGCCTTGTCATCACAAGAGGAGGCCAACATAGTCCAGCTGTACATGGCTCTGCATACCATGGACAAGGTACCATATAAAATATAGCCAGAGGGTTAAGAAGAAGGCTTTGACAGGACCTTGGAGAGCATCCAGGAAGCAGAGTGGCTCTGCTCCAGGACAGCAGGCAGCAGAGAGGTAATTTGACTATTTGGATCGTCACTAGTTTATAACCCAGTATACAGTTCAGATTATATCATCTTTCTTTTCCATAGATTGTTCATGACTCATGGGCAGGCAGCTCAGGACCCTGAAGTCCATAGGGTCTGTGAATGTGTTTGCCTAAGGCTTTTGAAAGAGTTTCAGCAAGCACGGAACAGGCCCAGGGACACACAAGGAAAACCTCTGCCAATTCCACAATCTATTGCCACTTAAAACAGCTGATGGAGGACAGCAGAGAGGTTCTAGGACAAACTAACCTAGTTCTGGTCCCGATAAACACCACTACTGTCTCCTCTTGGTGAGTCTTCTTTTATGCAATACTTTTATACAATCACAGTAGTATATCAAGATTGTACTTATAAAACCTTCTTGTACATGCTTCTTTTAAAAATTATGCTACAGGAAGTAAAGACAATGGGCTTTTATTCACTTAAATTGCTAACTTAAGATGAAGAATGTTTCTCTTGCAGGCTACTAAGAAGACAGAAACGTGTAGACAGAGACATGCTTCTTCAGGGTACTGCACTGCCCAAACAATTATATTTGGCAAAGGAGGCTCTTCCTGAAGTGCGCGCACTTCCAGCTGTTCCTGCACAGCATGGGCATGAGGCCATGGTATTTCAGAATACAGCAAATCAGGAGGGAGAGGCCTTCATTTGTAAGCGTATCTCCAACAGGTGCCCATTGCCCACCCCTCCTCCTGGATCTTACTCTGCATTTCCCATATACCCACCAGCACCACACTTTGCATTCCCCCCTGGGTCCTACCCACCCTTTTCCAGCTACCCACCAGGTCTACCACTTCCTCAGTCTACCCAATTCCAGCCCCCTCCCCAATTCCAGCCACCTCCCCAATTCCAGCCCCCTCCCCCAATTCCAGCCGCCTATAAACCTGCCACCACAAACTTGTCCCTCTACTCAGCCCAGGCAGCGCACATGGAGAAGGCAGAAAGCTGCCCAAGAGGATGAAGAGCGAGTGGCTAGAGGTGAACCACCACAGAAATGACTAGCAAAGGATATATTATCACTACATCTGCAAGCAGTGTGGGCTGGCAAAAAATAAGACAACTGGCCACACTCAGCTGAAGGGCCGGTGGTATTGTCCAGCCTCAGGCCTCTCTGTTGCACAGTGGAGGGAGAATGTACAGGGAGGTCTTTGATTTTTTAATCACTGGTGTATATAATAATGTATATAGTTAGGTTTTTATATAGTTGCATATGGTTCCATTTTTAATTGTGTTTGCTGTGCTGTGTGTGTGTTGTGCTGTGAACATTTTGTTTTTAGTTGCTGTTTCCAGTGTTTAATTTACAGTGTTTGTAAAAAAAAAACAAAGACACAACTCTTGTGGTGTAATAGTAACACATCCACCCTTTGGGTGGAAGATTCCAGGTGCAAGTCCTGGCAAGAGTGTGTGGTGTGTTTGTCAGATCATTATTATTATTATTATTATTATTATTATTATTTTATTTTTTTATTATTAGAAAATGTATAGTCAAAAAAAAAAAACACTTTACTTAAATCCTTTATAGCATGGATATTTTTTTCTTTCCTTTTCTTGCTTTCCCTCCTTACCACTCCCCTTTTCCCTTTCTTTCCCCCATTTATCAATCCCCCTAGCCCTGTTTTGAACTAACCCTTTAAGGCGATGGACTGCTAATCCATTGTGCTCTGCAAGCGTGGGTTCGAATCCCATCCTCGTCGTTCTTTGCAGTTAACGGTGGTTTTTACTTTAGGGGCACCTTCCTTATGTGACACGTTCAGTTCATTGAGTGCTCTACAAACAAGCTGATGATCTGAAACAGGTGTGTTAAAAAATGGAGTCACGCAGGGTGACGAGGTGGCCTTGCGGTTAAGTAGATGGACTGCTAATCCATTGTGCTTTGCGTGCTTTCTTCAGAATCTGCCTTTTTCCACCAAAGAAAAGGCAATACATTACAGAAACGAAACCTCTTTTGTCAACAAGATGGTAAGCTTCCACAGAAGCTGGCAAAAATTGCCAAGGCTGACTTTATTTCAAGTTATCCTGGTGGGGTATTGGGTAAAGTTTTCAACCAGCAATGATCGCGCCTCGGATAAACCTCATAGGCTACAATATTGCCTCTGCGAAAGAATGGTGGTGAAGGTCGCGACCTCTCACCGTGCACCCATGTGGACGTGGAACGACAGGGTGGTAATAAGCTTCAAACTGCAGTGTAATCAGTCTTCTGGCACTGATGGCTGCGTGGTGTGTCTACGAAACCATTTAGCAGTATGTACCATAAGCCCTATTTACTGCTCTCTCTTTACTTAAAGAAGAATGTGTGATGCTTTCCTGAATGTGTGATGCTTTCCTGAACCATAACTCCTTCCAGGACAGCCAGAAACCTAGGAGTTGTGATGGATCATCAGTTAAGCTTCACAGACCATATTGCTACAACGACCCGGTCCTGTAGATTTGCCTTATACAACATTAGGAAGATTAGACCCTTCCTGTCAGAGCAAGCCACCCAACTTCTTGTCCAGGCTCTTGTTCTCTCTAGACTGGACTATTGCAATGCTCTCCTGGCGGGCCTTCCTGCATGTACTATCAAGCCTCTACAACTGATCCAGAATGCAGCAGCGAGGGTTGTTTTCAATGAGCCAAAAACAGCTCATGTTACTCCTCTCCTCATCAGGTTACACTGGCTACCAGTAGCCGCTCGCATCAAATTCAAGGTACTGATGCTTGCCTACAAAACGACCACTAGTTCAATCTTATGCACCCTCCAGAAGTTTGCGCTATGCAAGTGAACGACGCCTTGTGGTGCCATCCCAAAGAGGTTCAAAATCACTCTCACTGACTTTTTCCTGGACTGCTCCCAGCTGGTGGAATGACCCCCCAATCTCAATTCGAACATCCGAGTCTTTACTCATTTTCAAAAAACATCTAAAGACTCATCTTTTTCGCCTGCACTTAACCAACTAATACTAGTACTTACCTTTTTCTTTTTCTTGTCTATCATATTAAAAAAAAAAAAAAAAAAACCCTGGCTACGTGTTCTGTACTAGACTAACTGAGACTTGTCATAGCACTTGTATACCGTTGTTGTTCTCTCGTTGATCTGATTGTTTCTACTGTTTTCATTTGTAAGTCGCTTTGGATAAAAGCGTCTGCTAAATGATTAAATGTAAATGTAAATGTAACCCCTGGGGGAAGAGAATTATGGGCAACAAAGGGGTGGAATCATAAAGCTTGTGGTCGAGGTGACACGAGCTTGTGCATTACGATACCCTTGGGGAATGAAGGGAATTCTGCGCCGATCGAGTCACTGACCAGTTCCATTTCTGTGAATTCTGGTTTAGGTACTTCACAAGTGTTTGCAAAGTCTATGCAAAATGTAAAAAGGAAATCTGTAAATCAAGGTATTTTAAAAAATAGGAAAAGGGGTTTCTTTCAGACAGTAAATCAATCAAGAACAAAGGGTCTCTTAGGTGGTCATTTGAATATACAAAGTATTATATCAAAAAGTGATCAAATTCATCATCTTTTATTAGACTCTAATTTAGACTTACTTTGTTTATCTGAGGCATGGCTTCATGATAATTCTCCATCTGCAACATTAGAAGTACCTGGTTTTAAACTGTATAGGAAAGATAGAGTTGGTTCTAAGGGAGGCGGAGTTATGATTTATGTGAAAACTGGCATCCAGTGTAATGAAATCGCTTGGGCAAATTGCATAGATTTGGAATGTACTGGTCTTAATCTTATACTATCACCACAGATGTCTTTTGTATTAATTGTAATTTATCGTCCACCATCTTCAAATATTAGTTTTTATGAAAACTTGAAACAATCACTAAATCAGTGTGATTTCAACAAAGAAGTTATTATTATGGGAGATTTTAATATTAATTGGGATGATAAAACAGTTAGAAAGAATCTCAAACAGATAACTGATCACTTCGATCTGAAGCAAATGATTAATGGGCCTACAAGAATAACTAATTCAACAAGGTCTCAAATCGATTTCATTTTTAGTAACCGAGCAAAGAGAATCTTAAAAACTTTTAATATGTTAACAGGCCTTTCTGACCACAATTTGATTTTAGTGGCCAGAAAATTATCTAGTAAGAGATTCAATTCATTCAGAAGGAAATATGATTCTTACTGCATTCCAAAACGCAAACTAGATGACTTCAGAAGGGTGATCCATCAGATTAAATGGGATGATTTATTAACCGGAAAAGATCAGGAGGATGACAGTCGAATATTCTCCAAGAAATTAGAGAGCACTATTAAAGATTTCAGTTGTAAATTTAATCCTAAAAATAAAAAACATACTGTCCCTCGGATGAATTCAGATATTTTAGATCTAATGAAAAAAACGGGATCTTGCTTTAAAAACTTCAAATAGATCAAAGTTAAGTCATGATAGACAACATTTTGTTGCGTTACGGAACAAGGTGGTAAAGACCCTGAGAAAAGCAAAGGCTGATTTTTTCCTGAGAATAACTGAAGAGGCAAGAGGTAATTCTAAAACAAGCTGGAATCAGTTGAACTACTTAAAATGAGACAAAAAAAGATAGGTCATCAGTTGAATTGATGGTAAATGGGAAGCTGACTAACAATCGAGCTGATGTAGCAGAGGCACTTAATCATTACTTTGTTGACTCAGTAGACACAATTGCACAATGTTTCTCTCCTAAGTATACAGAAGATTATCCAGTTAATACAGTGGAACAAGCCCTTACTCTAAGTGCAGTCTCTGAATTAGACTTCAGAAGAACAATTACATCTCTTAAACAATCCAGAGCAAAGGATATATTTGGTATGGATGTGGTAATGCTTAAAGAGCGTAGTGAGTCATTAGTTAATCCTACCACTAAAATTATCAATCTTTTAGTTTCTCAGGGGATGTTCCCTTGTGCTTGGAAGTCATCTGTTATTGTGCCTATATTCAAAAGTGGCGATCTTCACTCTGCTACTAGGGATATGCCGGTATCCAATCTTCATGTTGCGGCTTATGCTTTTATCACGGTATGACCACTGTATTGCAATTTTGTTTCAAAAAAGTGGTCATAATACAGTATAACAGGTTTAATAACTTGTTTCTTATAACAAAAATAACAGCAATAGAGAAAAATACATAAATTTAAGAGTTAAAGTTAAAAGTTTTACACAGATTAATGTGCAAAATAATTCTAAAGACCAATAGGTATCACTATACAGTAAGACCTCATTAGTTAACTTTAACATTAGTTAATACATTAACATTCACAATGAGCAATAGCTACATTTGCTACAGAAGTTGTTAATCTTTGTTAAGAAATAACAAATAAATGTCTTAGTTCATGTTAGTTCATTAAATAACAGTTGCAACTTTTGATTTTAACAACATGTTATTAAAAATTGGAATACCTACGATTAATGAATGTTCAGAAGAATTTTTCATTGGCAGTTTATGTTAACTAATGAAGCCCTAATTTAAAGTGTGAACGAACAATAAAGAATCAAAACACTTTCAAACACTATCTAGGGCATGTTGTAGTCCAGATTAACATGTAAAAAAAAGTTTGAAAATAAATACCCAATTAAGTCTAAATATTTAAGTATTTGGCACTGTGATGAACACATTAACAAATCCATAAATCTGAATGGCTATTTAAATACGTTTTAAAAAGTAGTGCAGCTGCTTTATTTATGGGGTTTCCAGGGTATAGGCTGCATTTTCGGCCATCTGCTGTCAGAGAGTGAATGGGTTTTATTCAGCGCGTCTCTCACGTGTTCCCCCATATGCTTCTTATCCGTGCTTGTTTACATCAGAGCGCACACGCTCTTTCAAGCAGCATACAGCAGTGCATAATTATTCACGGTATTTAGAAGTGCCCACGATAACAATATTGTGCATATTAATTACCGTGATATATCGCATTACTGAATACCGGCACATGTCTATCTGCTACTAATTATAGACCTATTAGTATTTTACCTGTAGTCTCAAAGGTTGCAGAGAAATTGATGGCTGCACAAATCACTAATCATTTGAATAATAGTTATTGTGCTTTACATCCAATGCAGTTTGGCTTCAGAGCAAACTGTTCAACTGAGATAGCAAATTGCTACTTCACTGAAAAAGTCAAGTCTCTATTACAAAAAGGAGGGGTTGTTGGGGCTGTGTTTCTTGACCTCAGGAAGGCCTTTGACACCGTAAACCACAGAATTCTTATGTCTAAATTATTAAGTTAAAATTTTTCTCCACATATTTTAAGATGGATTGAATCAAATTTGTCAGGTCGCACACAGTATGTTAGTATACAGAATTATAAGTCGGCCCCCCTAAGTATATCCACTGGTGTTCCACAAGGTCCTATTCTGGGTCCTTTACTGTTTACATTGTACATTAATGATCTTCCATCCGTCTGTCGTAACACTAACATTCAAATGTATGCAGATGACACTTTTATTTATATACACGGAAGTAGTGTGTCACAAGTTGCAAATGAACTTACACAATCCCTGGTTCATGTCACAGCTTGGCTAGAAAAATGCTGTTTACATTTAAACATCTCTAAAACAGTGAGTATGTTCTTTACCAAATCTAATAGTTTAAGTGAAGTGCCAGATGTTTTTGTATCAGGGGAAAGATTACAAGTTGTATCTGAATACAAGTACCTCGGTATTTTGATTGATTTCAAACTTTAATTTAAGGCTCAGGTAAAAAGGTCTGTAACTGGGTCAGATTTAGTCTATCAAATTTTAGATTTAAGATGTGATTATATGTCGTCTTTGATGTATGTGCATTCCATGATTATTTCTCATATAACTTATTGTTTAACTACTTGATCGCAAGCTAGTATTACTACTCTGAAACCACTAGAGTCTTTGTATAAACAACCACTAAAACTCTTGATTGGAAATCAGTTCAGTTTCATCATTGTTCAATACTAAAAAAAAATATAATTTGCTAAGTTGGGATAACTTGATCAATTATGTACATATTTGTCTACTTTTTAAGACTACAGTAGGTGGACAACCAAAATGGGTAATACCGCCGCGCGTACCGCTGCCGCAGGGCCGCGGCGTTAACTGCAAGTCAGTCGTGTGTTAAAATCATTCGCGAAACTACCGCCAGGTGGCACAAAGGGACGGATTGCGAACTGAATGTAATTGTAAAATGAAAGGAAGACGTTAAACAACAATAACATTATAATATACATTATAACATCCTTAAAAGCCATTAAAAAATAGGATAGTCTTAGGCTACAGTCTACTCATCAAAAATTTAAAGAATGACCTTTACACAAGGGCTCTTATGCATGCTATTGTTATTAAACAGTCATTACATACATATATACACATATATATACATATATACATATATATACATATATATATATATATATATATATATATATATATATATATATATATATATATATATATATATATATATATATATACATATATATATATATATATATATATATACACGGATTAAAAGCTAAATGTTACGGTTTCGATTTCGGTTCATTCTTGGTTAAAAAAATATATATATATATTCAGGTTCCATTTGCAGGGGGAAATGAGAACGGTGCAGCATTTACAAATAATTCTTATTCACTCTGTTATTATTCTTGACTTTTCAAATTGCTAACACTTTGCATTTTTGAATTATGCCTTTACTGTGTGACCAAAAATTGTGAACTTTGACTCACATCGCGCTGGTGCCTCACACGCACATATTCATTGGAAACAGCAGTCTTTCACCGAGCCATGCGGCGCAAGCAGCGGTCCACTTTGGCATATTTTTGCTCATTATGATTTTTTTTCCCGTCGATACTGAAACACGTGTGAAATCCAAAGCCTATTTTACCTAATGAATAAGAGTTTAGCTTCAAATGGGCAACATGTTTGGATTTGTCCGGAATGAGATAGATAAGCCTAACCTTACCTTATGTATCGCTTTAAATTATTTTTAATTATTATTATTTATTTTTATTTTTGTTTATAAGCCTATATTATTATATACTGCAATTATATTTATCCATTAGAATTATATATTTGTAATTCTTGTTCTGATAAATTTGTTGAATTTAAAGGATTTGTTGTAAAGTGAAGGGAACTAAAAATATCCTGTTGTTACATTAGCCTATAGCATTATAAGGCCTGCCGTTATTATTTCTGAATGTAATAAAATGCAACTCTCACAAACTTAATTTATTTTTTAGCGTGTTTTCGTGTATGTTTTTATCCAGCTTTATTTTTCCATTGCATCTAAAAATGACTTTGTGCGTCACATTAACTCCGCGCGCTCAATCTGCCTCTCGCTTTGTTTAGCTGTGGACGATTTCAAAATGTTTGATATAAAGGTTGCTGTCACATTTTATACAGGAATTGTTAGTTTAAAAAAAAAAGAAAAAAAAAAGAAAAAGAAAAAAAATCTAAATATATTGTTAGTTTTATGCTAACATGCAATCAAGGTCTTCAGATACAATACAAGATACAAGGTCACTTAGGCTATTTAACATGCACTGTGACATTTTACCGTTTCAACTTATAAACTCCTTGAGATTTTAAAGTCAGTTTAATAGTATTGAAATTCAAGTTGAATCTAGTATAAAAAAGGTGTTAATTGCTTAAATTATTTCTATGAATTAATAAGTTAGCATGACTTTTTCATCATAGCATTTTTTACAAGCTGTATTTGTTTTCTGAAACCAAGCACCCACTTTTTTCTTTTTTTGAATCTATTAATCGCTCGCATATCTCCTACAACCTACAAATAAGGGCTAATAGAGGTTCTTTCTTTTATTATTTATTTATAATGTTTATTCTTGAAGAAAATAAGTATTTATTCTTTAATATAATAAGGGACAGAATTAGGGACGATCCAAATATTTGTAATGTACAATAATATAGGCCTATATCTGCCTGCAGTTAAAAAGATATATTTGTTTTGATTCACCCATTTATGTAGGATACAATTATTCTAAAAAAAAATAAATAAACAAATAAATATATAAAAAAATGTCATAAAAACGCCATCGGCCTGAATAAATGTTTACCATTATAGAATTGGGGTAGTAATTTAGGAGGTGAAAAATACAGTGAAATTACAAATGGCATGGGATTTTAAAGTATGACAACTGAAGATCTATGAAACGTTTCTATGAAGCACTTTTTTAAACAATGACACTTAAAGTTTTCAACTAAAATATTATTTCACCCATATAGCCTATGAAAAAATAAAATGCATACTTTTTAATGAAAGAACACTGAGAGTGTAGGTTGCTTCTGGTGTTTGGATTTTTACTTCAATATAATGAGCTCCAAGTTTAAGAATAGCCTACAGGGTTTTTCTAACAGCATTAGCTCAATGAAATACGTCTTCCTTCAGGAAGACTGAATGTTTTCCTGCCTTGCTAAATGTTGGGCTCATGATCAGTAAGTTGTATTCGCTCAAACTGATTTACTAAAAATCAAACCGCGGACGGTGAAGCTGGGTCAGTTAGAGCTCGCGCGCGCTGTGAAGCGGGAGCAGCTGACGGAGGATTCCGCTTGGTCTTAAATCCTGCCTCAAACGTCTACGTTCACAAACGTCTACGATTTTCTCAAAAATAATGATTAATAATCAATTGAGAATTTGTTATTATTTTGGTCTAGTGAAAATAATAATATGGGCTCCGAGAAAATAATGAATAAAAAGAGAACGGCTGCTGTGAGTGCAGGTATGTTTCAACCCAGTAACAACACACCGTTCCTCACAGCCAAAAAACGGACCGAGTTCAGTTCAGCTGGAGGGGGCTGGTGGTTTGGGGTAGTTCTGTATAGCTTGTGGGGGTCGAGATAAAGGTGTGAATTTCTTGCTCTTTCATATGGACAGTGCCTTATCAGGGTATCAAACTTGCAGAACAGGTTTTAGGACAACTTTAAAGAAAGGTTTGATCCACTTCAAATGTTGACTACTGTATAGCGCAATAAAGTTTATTAGTTATTATAACTTAATTTCAGAGGAAGTGCCTTAACTCAAAAAATAAATAAATAAATAAATAAATAATAAATAAATAAATAAATAAATAAAATAAAAGGATGTAAACTGTTGCATTAGGGCTGGGCGATTATGGCCTAAAAAAATCCCCGATTTTTTTCACAAAAAAATCCATTTTACGATTTAAATTGATTTTTTTTTGCCTCCCTACTTAAAATCAATATTCAAATGACAAAGAAATTGTTCAAGACAAGTTTAAACATAATTCTTTATCATTTACCAGTCAAATTTATAACTGAGACAAGATTATTAATAAAAAGCAGTAACGTTATTACCTTAATGCTGGAAAGACCTTTATTTTATTTATTTTTTTAATACTAGCCCATCATCCAACCACACAATATCACCTAATAACAAAACCACTAACAAAAACCAAAAACACCCGCACTCGCTCCGTGGATAACGTTGAAATGTTATTTTCATAATGTAGCCTATCAAAATAAAATATAAATAAATAAATAAATAAAATTACAGGACAGTTTCAAAGGGGATTAGGCTATTGTGTGCAAACTTTTTTTCCTACCAAACGCCAAACTAATAACATTTTCAGCATTAAAAGGTATAATTGCTGCTTTCTGCTGTGCAAATTTTGTTTGTATTGAAAATAACAGTACATTTTTGGTTATTTTATCTACAGATCGATGCATTTTTTACAGATTTCTGATTATTCAAAATCAGATACAGATGAAGTACTGTAAGATTACATTTGTTTGAATGCATTATTGCGACAGTGATTACGTGTGAATGTGCTGTATGTTTAAATCACGCTTTAACCCAAAAATAATCAGTAAAAGGAACAGACAAACTCCTTGAGAACTAGCCTGTAACGCTCGACTATTACCGTCATTATAATCTTCTGATCGGAGAGATTATGTGTATCAAGCTATAGCTAAATATGTTTATCATGTGAATTCTTGCTAAATATGCAGTTATATTACGGGCTGTTGGCATGAATTGTACTCGTGATGGAGCGGTGCTGGAGAGAGTGAAAACCACAACGCTCCGACTTTTAAAAAAATCCGCTCCTCTTCAGACAGAATACTCTGCTCGGCAGCGTGTCTTAGACGCGCGGGGGAGGCTTGAGCCCAATCAGAACTACGAGCCCTGAGTGGAGCGTCGGCCGTTTTATTTTGTTGCGTCCATACAATATTTTTTTTAGAGTGTGAAATATAAATTTTCACAGATTGTAGCCTATTCATAAACAATAGGCCTATATTAAACCACCTCTTTAAGTTTTCTAAATCCCAAACAGAGTCCAGACATCAGTAAAGTATCCGTCTATGAACATGTTTTATAGGTGACAAAAAACACCAGAGTTTTGGGAGACATTATATTTTGAAGACTTTATGTGATTTAAAATGCACAAACCCAGAAGCACAATATCTGCAGAGAAGGGTTGGCCATTCTCAAAACATAAAATATACATTTTATTTAAATTTTCGTTTTTGTGTTTCAGAGGGAAAAGCATTGTTAAGGCATCTCTCCGTTACAGACCGTTCTGAAAGAAGAATTTATGCAAACGCGTATAAAATGCTAGTCTAGTCGGTCATTTGTCTTTATTCTAACTAATCGCAGGTTTATATTAGATTTACATCTATAATCCATAATGAGCCTTAATATATTCCGCGCTCAAGAACATGCATTAAGTTTGCCACAAAGCACAGGCAGAAGTAGCCCAATAATTGTGAAAAAGGAGACATTTTAATTATTTATTAATAAACAAATGTTTTCTTGTCGGCTGCAAGATGAAATTCACAGTGCTGGCTCTCTCCACATGAATGCGGCTTTAGAGAGAAATTAAACCTTTACAGATTACATAATGCTTTCGTTCTGAATTGATTCGTTTAAAAGACATTTCAAGCTTTCTATAGATATATTTCTCATTCTCAAGATTTGTAATTAAGAAAAAATGTAGACAAATAAGAATAAATGCTGCACGTGCACTCAGCATCATGCGCGCCCAGCAAATCTTGCACTCTGACATTTTACAGAATATTGTACAAACCTGCATTTAAATGCGGCTCCAATTTATTTATTTCATTTATTTATTTATTTTCACTTTAATTATATGAAAGCAAGTAAAGAAGACTCCATTTAAAATCACTGAAGTTGTCAATTAATGAAGCTCTTTTTTACATCGTGTGTATTTTGTTGATTATAATGACTTGAGTTTAATCATGAGGACGTTTTATTAATCAGTCCATTCTTTAGAGTTTCAGTGATTTAGCTAAATCGTGCAGGTTTAATTTATTCGTTTCTTGTTTTAATTAGGCCTAAATAATGGGAGCGAAATTATACAGTCCCTCACGTTTTACTAAAATAAAGAAAATAATTTATAAAACACGCAAGCCTAGCTCACTATAGGCTACCACTCTTAATGCTCCGATGCAAAGTAAACCACAATTTCTTTTGAATAATATAACACACAATTTATATTATATAAATAATACTGCACACTATTTAAATGTGTCAAATCTAAAATATGGTGTAGAGAAAATATAAGCACAGGCTCATAGGCTTGACATTTATCCTGCTTGAATTCGTTCTAAGAAACGCACATATCTTCATAAGGACTAAACTTTCATCTGTGAATATTAAATATTTTAACTAGCCTAAAGTGTTTTCCTTTCATTTTCCCCGACTGCAGTCAAATATAACAAAACGGTGAGGCAAAGCTGACTTCTATTCGTGAAAATGTGCTTTGATGTGCTTGTTTGAAAACTTGTGATTAAAGCGCCACTCAGCGGTCAAAAGCTGAAAATGCACTTTGCAGACGCCGCGGCGGCGGTACGAGCGGCGGTAGAAGTAACGTTTTGGATGGCCACCTACTGTATACACAGTCCGACTTCACCAAAACAGTTTGTGAATATTAGAACTGATTACCAATCTACAAGGGGTGGGGAAAGAGGGGACTGTATTATTCCCTCTCAAAAGATGTAAATTCAGTCAGTCTGTATTTTCATTCAAAGCTGCAAGGGAATGGAACTCCATCCCATCAATAATTAGAAGATTACATACTTTAGGTTCTTTTCAGTTTCATCTTAAAAATGGTTACTGACAACTCAGCACTGTCAACATTAGTATTGTATTCTTGACAAAAGACTTACTTGTACTAATTGCTCTTGTCTATGTTGCCTTCTCCTGTTGTCATCTCTCTCTTTGTCTCTCTCTCCCCCCCCCCCCCCCCCCCCTCCCCCCTTTCCCTCATATTTTTACTTCCCCCTTTTAATAGTGTTTTTTACTGTGCATTTATGTTTTTGTAATTTTTTTTTAAATGATGTATATATGTGTAATGATGCTTTGTCTTTGTTTTAGGATGACCTTTTAACATTCTGTCAAGGATCTACAGATGAAAAATAACCTTTTTGGCTAATTCTGGCACATTTACAGTTATGTTTATTAATGTGCACTGTCCCTGTAAACAAATAAACTAAACTAAACTAAAAATAAAGTATACTTTGGGTTTAAGGATGAGCTTCAACGCTATTGTGCTAAAAGGTGCTGCAGGAAAACCACGACAGTTCAGATTTCAGTTGGGTAATCAAACAAGTGACGAGGTGGCCGTACCTTGAACACTTCCTAACAACATTTGAATACTTCCGAACAAGGTTGCAACACTTCCTAACAAAGTCAGAAACGAAAGTCCGAACACCTACTAAAACAATCCAAACAGGTCCTAACGCAAATCCGAAACTTTCGAACAGATGGGGCAAAGGAGGCAATCAATTCCTACCAAGAGGAAAGAGCCAAACAGCAGTCGATTTGACATGCCAATCTTGTCGCAGATTGGCTGAATGAGTTATGTGATATTCCAGCTGTTTGTAACTCACTGTCACTGGATATCTGCTATCCGGAGATTCAAGGTAAGCGTTATCACAATACAAATCCGTGACATTAGTGTTAACCTATTTGTTCAAACATTAATTCATGATTTGGAATAAAGATTATTCTGATTGTTCTACGCTTGCGTAGCAAGGCAAGCTAACTTAACATGTCGCTAACTGATGCTAGTTAAGCCTTCGATTCATAACGGATCTAAAGTTTTTATTTTCTATATCTTTGCAAGAATTTCATTTCATCATTCAGTATTCCAAGTATTCATTCCTTATGTTATTTTAGTCATGGCTGAGCGATTCTTTGCTGAATGTACTTAAATAATTTGTTATTCCAGGTATTCATTAAATATCTAGTTTTTGTTTTCCACTTTTTTGCAAGTAGGAACATATTTATTGCAGAAAACTATTAACCTGCCACATATTTCACCACTCAAAATATCTGCTTTTGTATATTTGATGCAAGTCTTTATATATATATATATATATATATATATATATTAGGGATGTCAAATTTCGATTATTTCCACAATCGATAGTCGTTTAAATTAACGATCAATTAATCGATTAATCGTTAACCATAATGCTGCAAAATGCATCTATTGCAGGCACGCAGTCACCGGCATGACAGTATGTGCAAAAGCCACACACACACAAAACGCTTTCTCACTTGAATTAAAGGGGTTTTAATTTTGAATAAAATGCTAGTAGCAGGACTGTAAAATGAATAGATGTGATTATGATCATTTGATAAAATGAAGAGAGCGCGCCATACGTTTGAGGTCCTTTTAG
The DNA here is from genome assembly GCF_018340385.1 of Cyprinus carpio. Classification (NCBI taxonomy): domain Eukaryota; kingdom Metazoa; phylum Chordata; class Actinopteri; order Cypriniformes; family Cyprinidae; genus Cyprinus; species Cyprinus carpio. The sequence continues at coordinate 6,867,568 of NC_056582.1, read as the reverse complement.
CTTGTTGACCGTTTCCCTGCACGGAGACCGCTGAACGCGTCTCTTTAAATGGTTTTGTGGTGCTCGTTGTATTTTAAAACACAATTGCAATGTTTTCAACTGACATTATGGTATTTAAAATAAAATTATCCCAAACGGAACTGTGGTGCCCGTGTGACTGCGCTGCGCAGTAAGTGAACTACATCAGTTGCTCACATGAATTTGATCCCGCTGGATTCTGTCCTAGAAAATGTCAGATTTTTAATTTTTGCATTCCGGTAGGCCTATTTGTTTTTAAAAATCCGGCATACAGTGCATCAGATCGTGACAGTGCATATGTGTGGCATACGAGGACGAGCGAGCGCGCGCGGCTTTGGCTAGATTTATTTAGAGGTTATTGCTCATGTCTCATTCGGCACAAATTGAAACGTTTCCATATTCGCAATGTATTTGAATGTTAAAACTATTATTTATAATGTAAAATAGGCTTGTACTTTACACGCATTCGCATATAACGTAGACGGAAAAGATGATCCTCTTCATATGAGCAAAAACGTCATTTGCATAACAGCAGAGTGAACCGGTATAAGGTCTATTTAATCTGACCAGTGTAACCTTTTAAATGTTTAGTTGACTATTTTATTTTGATAATGCACAGACTGCGATGTAAGTTTGAATTGCTAGAATATACGTGTGCAGCAGGCTCCGGCGCGATCGAAACAGCTGAGACATAAAAAAAAAAACCTTTTCCGCAAAAGTGTTTCCTTTCATTTGTGCGCACACAATAAAAACAGAAGGTTTGTGCTATTGTAAAATAAAGCAAACAAAGAGAATGCGTTGTCATCCTTTTTCTTTTCTTTCCATGAACTTCTGGAGCGCCGCCACACTTGTTTTAAATCCGTTATCTTAATTAAGTTGGATACATTTCGCATATTAAAAAAAAAAAAAATGAAAACAAATTGTTGTTTTTATGTTTGGCCTATTACTTAGGCTACATAGGCTATACATTTTCCCTAAAGCATCCCATTTTGTCCCAGGGCTTAAAAACCTGTGCACTAGTGAGGTCCAGGCAGAAACTTGTGAACGATGCTCGGCGTCACCCTTTAGTGACATCACTGAATGCTCCGGAAAAACGTAATTGTCTGTGTCGGTCACACAGCGCCTATTAATCGCTGTTTTGAATCCAGCAATTATTTATTTACAAATTATAAACTCTGGTTATGACAAGTGTGGTATAAAAGCTTTGTTAATTAGAGGAATAATAGGAAAATGTTAGATCGCGACCATGCCTCTGGATGCCGTTACAGCCCATAGCCTTCATTTACGCGGCTTTGTTCTGGTTTGCCGGTTAGTCACGAATTTCCACAAATTCAATAACATATAGGCATTCTTTCTTTTCCTAAATCTTCACAGTCTAACCCTCTAATTTCGCAGGTTTATTTTATTATATTTCACTTTTAATCACTGTTTTCGCATCTCTTACTGTGGTAAACATGGGAAGGTAAATTAAAGATTTCATGAATTAAGAATTCGTTCGATTTATTAATTTGTTCCCTTATTTCACGTAAATCATGGGTTATTTAGGGAACAAAATTAATGAAACATGGACAGTTGCCACAAATTAATAAGTCGTAGGAACGAATTAACAAGTTGCAGTAATGAATAGACTACTGTCCTGTCACTGTGTACCGCAGCCCTGCAAAGCGCACGATATGAAACAGTTATCTGATGAAATGACTTTGTTACTACATTTCTATTGCTTTTTATGTTGAAGAACTTTTATGTTGTTTCTATTTTAATGTACTTTAATGTAAGTTTAAATCACATTAAAAGCTTAATTTGTACATTTTGAATGAATGATGATGCATTTATATACCGTCACCGTCACTCACAGCCGATCGCACGTGTTCTGATTATTTTACCTTCTTTTATGTAAAGCACTTTGAATTACCATTGTGTACGAAATGTGCTATATAAATAAACTTGCCTTGCCTTCTGCGCATGAGCCGCAGCAGCCCAACATTAAATTGGTTAACCGACCATCGACAGCCTTAATTGATTGCATCTCTTATCGACAATTAATCGATCATCGATTAATCGTTGACATCCCTTATATATATATATAATAAAATATATATATATATATATATATATATATATATATATATATATATATATATATATATATATATATGTTAATAAAAACTCCAGTAAACACCATTCTACTGTTGCTACACACATGAACCACATTGATTTGTTCCCCAATATTGTTCAGATATGACCAAAACAGGTAAATCCTCTGCTTATTGGAACGACATCTGCCATAGGTATGCCCAGGGCATCTTCCAGTTCAGTACAGGCAAAAGGCCTGGAAACAGAAAATGGAAGGAGGTCCTGGAGCGGAATGATGCCTGTCCCCTGCAAAGGGGAATAAGGTGGACCTGTTTGGCAGACACATAGTGTGCACTTGTGGGTTACATAAGGTAGGTATATGATATATATATATATATATTTTATGGACCAACCCCTGATATATTCTCAGAATATATTCTCAGTACAGTTCTGCAGAATAATTGGTGAAATTATTTAACATGCCAGCTGAGGAAATTCAACCTAACACAAGAGCTGCTGAAACAGTTCTACTCCACCATCATTGAATCCGTCCTCTGCACTTCAGTAACTGTATGGTTCAGCTCAGCTACCAAATCTGACCTCAGAAGACTACAGAGGGTAGTCCGGACTGCTGAGCGAATCATCGGAACAACCCTCCCTTCTATTCAAGAAAATGTACTTATCCAGAGTGAGCAAAAGGGCTGGCAAAATCACTCTGGACCCCTCACATCCAGCACACTTCCTCTTTTAACTGTTGCCATCTGGTCGACGCTACAGAGCTCTGAGCACCAGAACGACCAGACACAGGAACAGTTTCTTCCCCCAGGCAATCCTCTCATGAACACTTGATAATAACTGTGAAACACACAACACTATTTATACACACATACACTTATTTATCTAACACACATACTTAATCTACACTTCAAATTTGCACATAATATACCTATACATACAAAACTGCCTATTGTAATATACCTGCACATACAATTGTCAATTTGTATATTGTTATTACTTACCTACTTATTTGTATTTTGCATATTCTTTTATGTGTTTTTTGTTCTTTCACTGTCATTCTGTTGCACTGCGGAAGTTTCTGTCACAAAAACAAATTCCTCGTATATGTAAACATACCTGGCAATAAAGCTCATTCTGATTCTGATGAATAGCATGACCTTCTTTTGTTCCTAATATTAATTTTCTCCCAGTCAACAGATAAGGTCTTGATTGAGTCAGGGCCTAAGGTAAAGGCAGGCGGCAGCTCAGAGGAGACAGGGACATCACAGGAAGTACAGGGGGTGAAGTGTTCTCTGTGTAGTGTGGTTGTGGAGGCAGATAAGTTCTCCGAGCACCTCTCTGACCACCACATTGAAGAGAGGTGTGACAGCTGTGGGGTCAGGGTCCAGGGTGCTGTCGGACTCCTCCAACACATTGAGATGAGCCATTATGGGGCTCTATTGGCTCCACGTGTCAGCCCTTCATAAAATCCCACACCATCTCCATGCCCCTCACCATCTCCATGGCTGCCTCCACCTCCACAGCACTTGCTGTCACCAATGCCAGTACCAGTGTCTCTATCCCCACGGCCCACTTCATTCCCACACCACTCCCCAGCTCCAAAGCCCTCACCACCAGCTCCACGGCGCTCTCCATCTCCACAGCCCACTCCATCCTCACATCCAGTACCCTCACTGCAGCCCACACCATCTCTGCCTCAGGTTATTACTGACTGGGAGAGCTTTCTTCCCAGTCAGTTCAAGAGAGTCCTCCAGCCAGCATATTGGGTCTGGATTGCCAAATGCCTCTATGAGTCCACAGGGCAGCTGAGGTAAAAGATCCAGGTGAACTGGTTTTATCCACCGATGCAACCCAAGCCATGTCCTCCTGAGCCCAGGTGGTACTTCCGACAGAGGATGTTCTTGTGGGCACCAATTAGGATGTGGGGCATTCCTCTTAAATGCCCACAGTGTGGCCGGAAGATGCACCATTCAGGAATCTACCCGAAGGTCAGGGAGGTGATCGACATGGATAGCCGATATTACCTTGTGGATGGGGACTATCCACAGTGTAGTGCAAGCAGGTTGCCAGTATGCCCATGCAGCTAGGACATCCTTTCACAACTAGATGTGGCACACAGGACCATGTTTCCAGTGGTGCTGACCACTCAGCTAGCCCTGGACAGGAAATGTGTGACTTTCCCCAGGCCAAGGACCAGTGGAAACAGTTCCTCCTACTTCCAGTCAGCAGTAGAGGAAGTCCACAGTGAGGAGTGGGCAAAACGCACCATCCAGTACATCTCTGACTGTGAGCATCATTTGAAAAAAGTTATTCTGGTCCAATCTGCAACGGCACCTGCCTTTTCTGCACCTGCACTCTTCCGGCCACTTCCACTCGCCCAGTGGTTTGAGACTGTCCACTCCAACGACATTCTCAGCCATTTGGACGAGATGAAGGGGGTGATTACCTCAACCTTGGGCCGAATCCTGAAGATGGATTCTACCAAGAAGGTACAATACATGAAGGTTTTAGCATGAGGTTTATTTTCAGCCAGATATAATTTCAACATAATGATGAAAACGTGCATTTGAGTTATATATATTGTAATTATTTATGTTTTATAGAATGTCTGTTTGTTTTTCAGATCACCAAAAAGCTGGCTGGTGGCATTGGGGACACGGCTGCATGGATGAGCAACATTGGCAATGAGCTCAGCCAGGTTATGAATAGTGTTCTGACAACAGCTGAAGGCTCAGGACTGTAGGAGCTGTGCCAGGGCGTCTTCAGACACTACCAGAATGCAGGTGAGCCAGAGCCTGAGGTCATCCATGTTGACCGGGATTGCTGCAGTCAGTCAGGTGATATTTTCAAATTACTACTTTATCAAATGTGCACTGCAATATATTTTATAAAAGTTAATAGTGGTGTAAAAAAAAAGTTCCCCTTTGCCTGTTGGGTGATGGTAATTAGTATTATTATTATAGCCAGTGTATTGAAATTGTAATAAATTATGATGACTGAAAAGAAGTTAAGTATGTTTGAAATGAAATCAAATGCATGTTTTTTCCCCCTCCACAGGTGCATCTGCAGTGTTAAATCTTTTTCGGCCATGGAAGTCTATTGTAAGGCTAGATATCTTCCATTTTATGAGAAGATTCAACTGTGGCCTTACTACAGAGCACCACCCTCTCTATGGTACCTTTTGTTCAAAACTCTGGGAGTCCTGCAAGAATGCTTTCTTTGCCATTCCAGATGACTTTATTAATAAGTTATTTGAGTCATTGCTGAGACGTATGGATGCAGTCCTCCAAGCTCATGGGAGTCATACACAATATTAATTCTTTTTCCACTGCACCATGAAGGTCATAGATATAGACAAGATGGTGGCGCGAACATATCGCAAGGCTTGGCGTCTTACCAGATTTCGGAAAATAGTATTAATTTACCTGGTTATTTCCTTCGTGTTCGCTCGATTCAGTTACGCGAACTACAGCTACAGTAAACAGTCGCTCCTGGAAATCAACAATCGGTGTTCCAACATAGTTTTAGATCATCCTTTCGACTTCAGCGAACTCCTGACGGAGCTACAGAGATCACCGCGGACAAGCGGATCACTCGCACCGACCGGAAGTGCTCGACGTTGGCATCGAGACCGTAAACAAAGACGGGGAAAGGGTGGAGGGCTGCGTGCTAAGCTAAGGCTAAACACACATTGACCAGCTCTGCTCAGCATCTTCCTTGCCAATGTACGGTCTCTGATGAACAAGATAGACAAACTAAAGATCTGGACCCTCACACAGAAATGGCTTATGGACTGTAATGTTATGTTCTTCACTGAAACATGGCTCTGCAACGATGCCCCAAACAGTGTGGTGCATATGGATGGACGCTCTTTCTTCAGGGCTGACAGAGTAGCAGAAACCTGATCTGGAGTTCCTGATTATCAAGTGCAGGCCATTCTTCCTACCACGTGAGTTTACTTGCATTGTTGCTGCTGCAGTTTATGTACTACCGGATGCTAATGCTAATGTGGCTATGAAAGAACTTTGGGCTGCTATTAGCAAATTACAAAGCTTGAACCCGGATGGGGCCTTTATTGTTGCTGGGGACTTTAATCACTGCACTTTAAGATCTGTACTCCCTAAATTTCACCAAAATGTCTCCTGCTCTACAAGGGGAAATAAAACATTGGACCACGTATATACTAATGTGACTGATGCCTACAAAGTCACACCCCTCCCCCATCTGGGTCAGTCTGACCACCTCTCTTTGTTCCTGCTCCCCAAGTATACCTCGGTCATCAGATGTGTGAAACCTACAATAAGAACTGTTAAAATCCATCTGGAAGGTACTGACTCCATGCTTCAAAATCAATTCCAGCACACAGACTGTAGTGAATTTGCTGCCCAGGCCACCACAAACTCTCAGATCAACATTGACACCAACTCTGTCCTGGAGCACATCAACAGATGTGTGGGCAGAGTGACCACACACAAAAAGATTACAATTTTCCCCCAATCAGAAGCCCTAGATGAACAGAGAGGTTCGCCTCCTGCTCAAAGCAAGAGATGCAGCCTTCAGGTCTGGAGAACGGGAGGCGTACAGCTCAGCCAGAGCCAAATTGAGGAAGGGTATTTTGTTCAAAATAAGAAGATCTCCCTCAAAGCTGAGCATCAACCCAAATGAACTGCCTCTCACACTCTCCACCTCAGATGTTTACTCCACTCTGTGTAAGGTGAATGCACGGAAGGCAGCTGGCCCTGACAGAATACCTGGTCGTGTGCTTAAAGCCTGTGTGGAGCAGCTGGCTGAGGTCTTCACGGACATTTTCAAACAGGCATTTTCAACCCTGGCCCAGGCAACTGTCCCCACTAGTTTCAAAACCTCCACCATCGTGCCAGTTCCGAAGCACTCCACTGCCTCGGCCCTCAACGACTTCCGTCCTGTCGCACTCACCCCCATCATTGCCAAGTGCTTTGAGAAACTGGTTGCATCCCATTTAAAATCCTGTCTCCCTGCTACACTAGACCCATTCCAATTTGCCTATCGCCACAATAGGTCAACAGAGGACGCCATCTCTACTGCACTTCACTCTGCCCTCACCCGCTTGGACAGTCAAAATACACATGTGAGAATGCTGTTCATTGATTTCAGTTCTGCATTTAATACGGTAATCCCCTCCAAGATGATCTCCAAGCTCAGCCAGCTTGGAATCAGCACTTCCGTCTGCAACTGGATTCTAGATTTTCTGACTAACAGACCTCAGTCTGTTAAGTTAGATAACCTCTCCTCCTCCATCATTACCCTGAACATGGCGTGCCACAGGGCTGCATACTGAGCCCTCTCCTGTACTCCCTATTCACCCATGACTGCGTTCCTGTTTATGGCTCCAACACCATAATCAAATTCGCAGATGACAATGAGTCAACCTACAGGGATGAGGTGCAGCACCCGGCTGTGTGGTGTGCCACAAACAATCCGGAACTAAACACCCTGAAGACAAAGGAGATCGTTGTGGACTTCAGGCGGACTAGGAGTCATGCACACACCCCCATCTACATCAACGGAGCTGTAATGGAGTGTGTGTCGAGTTTCAAGTTCCATGGCATCCACATCTCTGGTGACCTCACCTGGTCCCTAAACACCTCTGCCCTGGTCAAAAAGGCGCAGCAGTGCCTTTACTTCTTACCGAGCCTTAAGAAAGTTCACCTGAGTCCCAGGATCCTTGTGGAATTCTACCGCTGTACCATTGAGAGCATACTCACAAACTGCATCTCAGTATGGTACAGCAAATGCTCCGCATCTGACCGTAAAAGCACTCCAGTGGGTGGTGGAAAAAACTGCTCAACAGATCACCGGCACCCAGTTAACTTCTATTGAGAACGTTTACCATAAGCGCTGCCTGGGCAGGGCAAGGAACATCATCAAGGATGCCTCTCACCCTAACCACGGACTTTTCACTCTCCTTCCATTCAGCAGGTGTTACAGGAGCCTACACTCTCGCACTAGTAGGCTCAGGAAGAGCTTATTCCCCGAGGCTGTGACACTTCCTTACTCAACACCAGCAATCTAATCTGCACCTGCTCTCTTACTGCACTGGTCACAGTATTTTACATACATGTATTTGCACTACTAATATTTTGCACGGACTACACATTGTTCAAGCTATCTATCGTTGTTACTGTACATAGCACAGTAAACTATATTTGTAAAAATATCATTGCACTACAGATTACTTGCATAGAATACATTGTTTAACAGTACTATTGTACACTCAACCAACTGTATTTATTACCACTGCTCCTCTTGCTGCTGTTCACAATGTACATAAAACTCTACATTGCTGCTGTTCATAATGTACATAAAACCCTACATTGCTGCTGTTCATAATGTACATATAATCCCTACATTGCATTCTTATTTATATTCTGTACAAACTCTGCTTAATACTGTATATAGCAACTCCACTGTACATTCTGTAAATCATAGCTTCACTTACTCTGCACTTATATGTATATAAAACAATTGCACTTCTGGTTAGATGCGAACTGCATTTCATTAGCTCTGTACTTGTACTCTGCATAATGAAAGTTGAATCTAATCTAATGACTTTATGCTCTGTACTGTACATTATGTCGGTTAAGTGACAAGACTTTTGTCTAAGCAAAGTCTGACCTTTTTGTCCTAATAAATAATTAAAAATCAAGGCAAAACAATAACTAATTTTGGTAAAATAAGCATAATCTAGAGGCCTTTGCCTTTCATATAAGCCACTTCTGATTCCAAATGATCAACTAGAAGTCAAGTGGTAACACTTTACGGTAAGGATACACAAATTACCATGAATTAATGCATAAATTAATGTGGGAATTATGCATTACTTCATGCATTAATGTCTCATGAATTATCAGGACCTAACATGAGCTCATAATCTTACATTCATGACTTCATGGATGAACAACACCTTAATTAAGACATTAAGTAGTACGAGTACATCATTGTGATTTATGGTTTATTACACATGATCATGATGTTTTCTTTGTTCACAAAAAACAAGGTCTTTACAATGCATTGTGGATAAAGCTATGCTTATAGTACATGATTCAAAAAATGATGTGTTATCAAGCATGTTTATTTCTTCTTCATAGTAGGTAAATAGACAGACCTTAACATTAGCCAATCACTGCACATATCACATGAATTCTGTTAACATCTAAATACAGTAGTCATCATTAACTAAGCATTAACTTCATGACTTCATCATGTTTATGGCCCCTCAACTAAAGTAGTGACTTGGTCCTTTGGAATACTGATAAACAGTCGGTTATTAATGATGGCATAATTGTGAAATGACATGAATATGAACATGAACGTTCAAGCTTTTGCACACAATGTACTGTGGACACCAAGAGACATTGATAAAAAAATTTCTGCTCTATTCTTAAACAGTATAACCCAGTTAAATCAACAGCAATGCCTGGAAAGAGCTGAGAAGGAATTCAGTATATATACACCATGAACTTTGACCCTTTAGAACCTAAAGCTAAAATAGGCCATTTTAAAATAGTGCAGGGTTTCATTTTTCTCAGAAACTTATTGGCTTTCAGGAAATTACAGTTATTGTACATTATTGTGTGTGGTGTTTTAGTAAATATAATTTAATTAGACAAAAAAAAACTGAAGAAATTTTACTGCTTTTTATTAAAAAAAATCTGAAAACTCATGAATGAAAGAATCTAATGCCTCAATATTGATAAAGAAACTATAATACATATATACAAGTCTTTTGGGGACACTAGATTGCACAGTTTTCACACAGGAGCCATTTGTTTTACCCCAGTTCTCCAGGCGTTTTTGGATCCTTCAATCCAGTCATTTAAATGTGGTGCTCTCTGAAGCAGTTCCTGTCTAACTGCAAGCATAGTCCCACATCACATTCCTGGCATTTCCATTGGATGCTCCTTTTGCATCGTATGCAACTCTGTGAAAGGTCTTGAGTGTCACTCACAGGAACAGGCAGATGAGCACATCTCTCTCTCGGGCTGCCATCCAGGGGAACACCCATGAGCTGAGAAGCTAGCTGCTCCTGAAAGTTTTGCCGTGTCATGTGCTTGTCATGGTGGATGGCACACAACACTTTGTGTAAAATTAAGCAGTTGGTCACTGCAATGTCCAGGAAGTGCTAGAAAATTATGTACCACTTCCGTGTTTGACGGTGTACTGACTTTTTCCGAGCATATTGTTGGAGGTGTCAACTCCTCCCATGTACTTATTTTACAGCTACAGCTGCGACCACGGCCCCTCTGAGATGGTGTTGTGTTCGACGTGGATGGCCCATTTGCTTCTTCGTAGGTAACTGGAGAAGCCACATTGGGGAAAAAAAATAGAAGCATGTGTTACAAACTCACTATAAATTCGAACATCCGAGTCTTTACTCATTTTCAAAAAACATCTAAAGACTCATCTTTTTCGCCAGCACTTGACCAACTAATACTAGCACTTACCAGCACAAGTAACTATAATACAATAACAATGAAAATAAAGCCTGCAGTTGCTTACACACACATGCAAACACATGCATATGCACACAAGCACACATACATGCATGTACACATACACACCTTTACAAAAACATGCAGATATGCACATGCTTGCATACATGAACGCATATACACACACATACATATACATCTTGTATGCAAACACAAACAAGAATTTGGTGAGAAATCTGGAGAGGAGTAAGAAATTCACATGGCCTGGTGTATACACTGAAGAAATAAGTACGTAGGTCTGCTTCTCTACATGGGTGTGATGGATCTGCCAAAAGTGAGGGACAATTTTCCAGCACTTCCTGGACATTACAGTGACCAACAGCTTCATTTTACACAAAGACATGCATGTACACATGCACACACGTGTACCTGTACATACACACATACACAAATATACACATAAATGCATGCACGTACACACACATTCGCATACACACCATATACTGTATAAGATACACTCACACACATACACATGCACACTCACCTTTACACATATACAGATATACACATACACACATTCAAACACACAAACATACAGATAAACATATGCACATACGCATGCACGTGCACGTACCTATACACACTGAGAGATGTGCATGCACGTACATATGCACAAACATGCATGCATGCATGCACGCACACCTATGCACACATAACTTCACATGAGCAAACATGAACGCATGCATGCACATACGCACTAACATTCGTGTGCAACGCACATACCACATAAGTGTTTGAAACAGTGCTTTTTCGAACTGAAACATGCAGTCTATGACTATTTTACTCACATTTCTCATTGATTCATCAGAAAGAAACAAAAGCTTCACTTACCAATCCACGTCTGGATCAATGCCAGCAGCATGGATTCTAATATTTTTTCCATAGTGCAAACGGCTGGTGAGTTATGATAACATAAATAGAGCTTGGTCAGAGCCGTAGAGCGACGAAACAGACTGATTCCGCTATAAACCAGTTTCCTAATGTTTCTCAGATTTTCTAAAACAGTTTTACCATCCAACATCTATACAGTTTCTATTTAAATCAATGTTACTATCAAATATCTGTATAACAAATCTATAATGAAATATCACTCAATGTTAATTTTATAATCTCTTCAAAATTTTGTGATTTTGTTAATTAAAATAAAGTTTGTGTAATTACACCTTTATTGCATGTACACACTAGTAAGTGTATTTGTTGCTTAACACTTACGTCATTCTCCACAATCAACATATGCATCAAAATGGTGATGTTGTAGATGGTTGTCTGCCCATTTATTGTAGCTTCTCTTCAATTTTGGCATAATGACAGTCAGCTGGTTTACATTAAAGGCGTTTCGATTTCCCCAATGAAATAAATGCTCAAGAGAAGTATGATTTTTACATTTTCTGAACAAAATGTGAGAGGTCTATACAAAATTTACAACCATGATGTCGGAGTGTTATGGATGGTTGTCAAGGCATTGCTAAGGTGTGCTGAGTGGTTGTTAGTGTGTTGCTATGGAGTTGCTATGCATTTCCCAAAAGCATTGTTAGCTGTGGTCGCAAGTTCCACTGTTACCAACAAAATTCAACGATTCAGTGTTTCTTGTATATTATTTTAATAATTCAAGTAGTCTTACATGCACAAAATAATGCTTTTTTGAATCATGTACCATAAGCATAGCTTTATCAACAATGTATAGTAAAGACCTTGTTTTTTGTGAACAAAGAAAACATCATGATCATGTGTAATAAATCATAAATCATGATGATGTACTCACCTTACTTAATGTCTTAAGGTGTTGTTCATCCATGAAGTCATGAATGAAAGACTATGAACTCAGGTCAGTTCCTCCTGACATTTAATGAGATATTAATGCATGAAGTAATGCATAATTCCCACATTAATTTATGCATTAATTCATGGTAATTTGTGTACCCTTACCGTAAAGTGTTACAAGTCAAGTTATTATTTGTTGTTCCTACAACTTGGATAGGCGACAAGATTTTTGTCAGGGAGTGTATTTATTGGACTGTGTTTGGCGTTTTTCTAAATTTTCAGAGTACACAGTGTGATTCCGGAGGTGTCTTGGGCTGGGAGGCAGTTGATGCCCTGGCAGCCTACCTGGTTGGCCTAAACCGAATGATCACTGCCTTGTCATCACAAGAGGAGGCCAACATAGTCCAGCTGTACACGTCTCTGCATGTCATGGACAAGGTACCATCAAAATATAGCCAGAGGGTTAAGAAGAAGGCTTTGACAGGACCTTGGAGAGCATCCAGGAAGCAGAGTGGCTCTGCTCCAGGACAGCAGAGAGGTTCAAGATTCAAGATTTTTATTTGTCACATACATGGTTATATGAAGAGCAAATGACCAGCAGTGAAATGAAAGTCAGGTCCGCTCCATGGAAAGTGCAATTATTAAAGAACACAAACACAAGAAAATTATACAAAAAAATATGATACGGAAAAAGATAAAAAAAAGAAAATAAGATGCTTATAAAAAAAAAATGTGCAGGACAGTATACTGTAGATTTAATAAATATTAAGATGAGCAGGAATGTACAAGAGGAGAATGTGCAAACGGGTTGTACAGGGTATTTACATAGCAACAATAGAGGTAAAAAGTAAATAAAAATAAAAATTATAGAAATTGATGTGTGCAAGTGACAATGTCAGTATATTCAGTATCTTACTGATAATTAAGTGAAGTCATGTAGAGTTTAAGAGACTGAGTTTGAGTTTAGGAGCCTGATAGCCTGGGGGAAGAAGCTCCTCCTAAGTCTCTCAGTTTTTGCAAAATGAAAAGAGAGTTACCAGGGTGATTTGTGTCCTTAATGATTTTAACAGCTCTGCTTTTGAAGCATTTGAGGTAGATGTCCTGCAGAGAGGGGAGAGCAGACCCTGAGATGCGCTCAGCTAAGTGCACAACTCTCTGCGGGCTTTGCAGTCTAGACTGGTAATTTAACTATTTGGATCTTCACTACTTTATAACACAGTATACAGTTCAGATTATATCATCCTTCTTTTCCATAGATTGTTCATGACTCATGGGCGGGCAGGTCAGGACCATGAAGTCCACAGGGTCTGTGATTGTATTTGCCTAAGGCCTTTGAAAGAGTTTCAGCAAGCACGGAGCAGGACACACAAGGAAAAAAACTGCCAATTCCACAATCTATTGTGGTGATATACAGCCACTTAAAACAGTTAAAGGAGGACAGCAGAGAGGTTCTAGGACAGACTAACCTAGTTTCAGTCCCAATAACCACCAATACTGTCTCCTCGTGGTGAGTCTTTTATGCAATACTTTTATACAATCACAGTAGTATATCAAACCTTCTTGTACATGCTTCTTTTAAAAATTATGCTACAGTAAGTAAAGACAAAGGGCTTTTATTCACTTAAATTACTAACTTAAGATTAAGAATGTTTCTCTTGCAGGCTACTAAGAAGACAGAAACGTGTAGACAGAGACATGCTTCTGCAGGGTACTTGTTACGACCCTGCGTTCTACTTGCTCGCCTGCTGGTGGCGGTGATCTTCCAGGAGAGCTTGGGAGATTGCACACCCCTGTTACCTGATCGCCACTTAATTATGGAGAGGATAAAACCTTGGACTCAATCACTCCTCTTCACTTCGTCCAGGGGATCGACACCCTCTGGAGAAGTTACTTGTTTTGCCAACCTTTATTTGTTTACAGTCCATACCAGCCTTTTCTGCTCCCCATAAGGATTATGATTTATTCCCTTTTTGGTTTTGAACCCTAGACTTCGTTATATTAAGTTATTTGTGTTTTTGAAGACTAATAAAATCTTGCAAGTCATTTCTTCAGTGTACTTGTATACGTTATGTACGGTCGAAACGAGCTGGCCGTAACATAAATTGGGTGTCTCGTCTGTGATCCTATGGGGGTAGGAAACATTGGTAAGTATGGGCTGTATGTGAGTATGTTTTTGTGAATGGTTGCCTTTTTTTATAAATGAGGACTCTGGTGAGTTAGAGTGTTTCCAGCTGGATTGTGAATACAATCCTTCCAACGGAGCGCTGTTTGTTGTTTTGTTTTTTTGCCTTTTTTGTTTTTGGAGGTTATCCTGGGTGGAGATTAACTCTCTGTAGGGGGTACGCTTCCGGACCTTCAGTTTGACTGATTGTCGCGGAGCTCAGCGTTTAATGGCGCCCCGAGCCCGGTACATCTCTGAAGACCGGGTAGGATTTAGTTAGTGTTTTCTGAGTTAGGAGCTGGAGTTTTCTCATATTGTAAACGGTAAATCCATTCTACAAAAATAAAGGTAAATCGTTGTGTTTGTGTATAGTGCGATTTGATTTCGCGCTTACACTGTGTTTTGACTTGTGGGAAGTTTTTGTGAATGAGCATAGGTTGCGTAATACGGTGACGTCGTTTTTTGAAGTGGCTTATGAGAGTTGTAAACAGCGTATCACGTGTGTTAGCTAGTAGTTTCGTTTGTGTTATTGTGCGTATACAAATACAAACAAAATGTCTTCGGTGATCGAAGATTTCTTTGCGTGTCCATCAGAAGCTTTGCTTGAGTCTTGTACAAAGGAGCAGTTAGTGCAAATCGCCGAACGCTTCAGTGTCGATCTTACTTCTCAGGAAAAGAGGCTGAAGGAAACTATTGTGACTACTTTGAAGCGGTCACTTGTTGATAGAGGAGTTATAGAGGTAAGCACTGAGTTAATTACTCCCAGTGAATCGGTTGTGTTTACTCCTGCTGAGGTTTATAGTGAAGGTGAGACAAAATATCCAGAATTGTCTTTGCAAGAGAGGCAATTGCGTTTAGATGCCGCGAAAATTCGTGATGAACGCGACGGTCGCGCTATGAAAGAACGAGCAGTAGAAAGAGAATTTGAAGAGAGAAAATTAGATCATCAGTTAGCTATGCGAAGACTGGAGCTTGAGTTAGTGAAGGAACGAGAAGAGAGGACGTTTCAGTTAGAGAAGGAACGAGAAGAGAGAGCGTTTTTCAGATAAAAAAGTTGGAGTTAGAATTAGCAGCAAAGTCAGCTGAAGTCTTACAAGCGAATGTGCCTCCTGTTCTACAACAACAAGCGAATGCAGGTGAACCTGTGTTTGACGTTCACAGAAATATGAGATTAGTGCCGCCATTTTCTGAAAAGGAAGTGGATAAATATTTCTATCACTTCGAACGTGTTGCTTTATCTATGAAATGGCCGAAAAGCTTTTGGACTTTGTTACAGTGTGTGTTCACAGGTAAAGCTCAGGAAGTTTATTCTGCACTCTCACTGGAACAGAGTGGTGAGTATGAGGTTGTGAAATCTGCTGTGTTACATGCATATGAACTCGTGCCTGAGGCATATCGTCAAAAATTTAGGAATTTGACTAAAGCTGATGAATGTACTCATGTTGAATTTGCAAGAGAAAAAGAACTTATTTGATCGGTGGTGCACTTCAATGAAAGTTACAACTAAGGAGGAATTAAGAGAATTAGTGCTCTTAGAGGAGTTTAAACATTGTGTTCCTCATGCTGTAGCTATGCATCTTACTGAACACAAGGTGAATACACTTTCTGAAGCTGCTATTATGGCTGATGAATTTGTGTTAACCCATTGTGGGTCATTTAGTTCAGTCGTTCTTAAAACCAACGATATGAGTAAGTCTAAGTTTTGCTTTCAACCTAAGTTAAAGTCTTCTGTGAGTAGGAATATTAAGGCGACAGTTGCTGAACATTCTAGTAAACCTGTCCTCTCACGAGACATGGTTTGCTTTTATTGTAAAAAGCCTGGTCATAAAATATCTGACTGTCTTATTCTCAAGAAGAAAGAGAGATTGTTGAAACCTGTTGCTTTGGTTTCTACCTCACCATTCACTGTTGATACCTGTAATGAGAAAGATCGTCATTTATCTAGTTCTAGTGATAAATCTGATCAGTGTATAAATTCCTCCGTTGATTATACACCTTTTATCACTGAGGGAAATGTGTCATTGCCTGGTTCAAATGAAACAGTGCCAGTACGTCTGCTTCGAGATACGGGAGCCGCACAGTCGTTTCTTTTAGAAGAAATTTTGCCTTTAACTTCTAAAACCGCTACTGGAACTCATGTATTAGTGCGAGGTTTTGGGATGGGGTTTGTTGAAGTGCCTTTACATCGAATCCATCTTTCCTCTACCATTGTATCTGGTGATGTAGTGGTTGGGGTTCTTTCTGCACTTCCAGTCCCTGGGATTACATTTATTCTGGGAAATAATTTAGCTGGTGAGAGTGTTTGGGGACGGAGTGGTGTGGCAGCTCCGCCCGTAATAGCATCCATACCTAGGAAATCTGCTATTGAAAACTTTAGAGAATTTCCTGATTTGTTTCCAGCTTGTGCAGTTACTCGATCAATGGCTAAAACCGTTATCTGAAAATCAAGTTGAAGTTCCATTGCATGACACTTTCTTTTATACTGTTAATACAGGGAAGCCAGGATCTGATGTATCCAAATGTCCTGAGCAAAGAGACCTGAAGTCCTGTTCTTCTTTGTCTTCTGACCAAAAAGATTCAACAGTGCTGCAAAGTGAATCTGCTGATACATCTGAGGTTCTTTCCACTCCTGAGAAAACCAATGTTGATCTCTCTGATGTTGATGACTGTTCTCTGACTACTTTGTTACAGATCTCTCGAGAGGATTTAATTCGAGCTCAACAGAGTGATGACACTCTTAAACCTTTGTTTTCTGCAGCAGGGTCTAAGAAGTGTTCTGATCCTCTGTCTTTTTCATACTTTCTTGATGATGGTCTGCTTTGTCGGACAGGGGTCCTGCATAAACATGTTTCTTTAGAACCTAAAACTCAGATTGTGGTTCCTTTTCCAGTGAGAGACTCTGTGTTGCATTTAGCTCATCAAGGACTTGCTGGTCATACCGGAGTTCGTAAAACATACGATCGGGTCTTACGACAGTTCTATTGGCCTAAGGTAAAACGAGATGTGGCAAAACACATTCGATCTTGTCATACGTGCCAGATCACCGGTAAGCCAAATCAAAAAGTGCCTGTTGCTCCGTTGCAGCCTATTTCCGTTGTTTCCACTCCTTTCGAGCATTTGATAGTTGACTGTGTTGGTCCTTTGCCCCGGTCTAAGACTGGTTACCAATACCTTCTAACCGTTATGTGCCAGACTACTCGTTATCCTGCTGCTTATCCGTTAAGGTCCATCACTACAAAATCTGTCTTGAAGGCCCTCACTAATTTTGTGTCGACCTTTGGAATTCCCAAAGTTATTCAATCCGATCAGGGTTCGAACTTTGTCAAAACAGTTCTCAAAAGCCCTGCGTCAACTTCGAGTAAACCACAATATTTCTAGTGCCTATCATCCACAGAGTCAAGGAGTTCTTGAGAGGTTTCATCAAACCCTGAAGTCCCTTTTGAGGTCATATTGTGTGGAACTCGATGCGGATTGGGAAGAAGGTCTGCCGTGGATGTTATTGGCGATACGTGAGGTTGTCCAAGAAAGCCTTGGGTTTAGCCCAAATGAATTAGTGTTCGGACATGTAGTGCGAGGACCTACGGCTATGTTAGCTGAGGAGTGGCGAATGTCGAAACCTTCTGAAAACACCTCAGATTATGTGAGTGGATTCCGGCGTAGATTGTATGAGGCACGAGCTCTCGCTAAAAAGAAGTTGAGTAAGTCTCAAATAAAAATGCAACAACATTTTGACAGAAAAGCTAAGTTAAGGGAGTTTCAGGAGGGTGATCAAGTATTGGCTTTGCTGCCTCTACCTGTCAACCCATTTCAGGCTAAATTTACAGGTCCCTACAGTGTAGTTAAACGTCTTTCCGATAATAATTATCTGTTGAATACTCCTGATCGGAGAAAAAAGGCCAAGTCTGTCACAGTAACCTGTTGAAATTGTATATAGCTCCTGTTTGTTCTGTTACTGTTAATGTGGTAAACTCTTGTGACTTTTCAGAATCCTCTCCTCTCTTTTGCAGTATGAGGGGGGATTCTTTAGAGAATGCTGAGGAGGATGAGAGTTTTCTTTCTCAAGCGAAAGTCGACGGGCGACTTAAAAACTCTGAGATTCTTCTTAACCTGTCCTCTCATCTTTCTTATTTGACAGAGAAAGAGAGGAGTGATGTCACTGAGTTGGTGATGTCATTTCCCTCTCTTTTCCTTGACGTTCCCGGTCGTACTTCTGTCATAGAACATGATATCGACGTAGGAACCTCGTGTCCAGTTAAACAGAACGCCTATCGAGTCAATCCTTTTAAAAGAGATTTGCTGAAACAAGAGGTGAACTATCTGCTTGCTCATAATCTGGCTGAATCTAGTTTCAGTTCGTGGAGCTCTCCTTGTGTTTTAGTAAATAAACCCGATGGCTCATATCGATTCTGCACAGATTATCGAAAACTTAACTCCGTGACAAAGCCGGACTGTTTCCCTTTACCTCGAGTTGAT
Source organism: Cyprinus carpio (assembly GCF_018340385.1). Classification (NCBI taxonomy): domain Eukaryota; kingdom Metazoa; phylum Chordata; class Actinopteri; order Cypriniformes; family Cyprinidae; genus Cyprinus; species Cyprinus carpio. Next base: position 6,848,533 of record NC_056582.1, on the reverse strand, counting down.
GACTGCGTCGATCATGTTGGCTCTGCCCGTTACGTCAGCAAATTCGACCTCTTAAAGGGGTATTGGCAGCTGCCTTTGACTAGTCGTGCTAAGGAATTATCTGCCTTCGTTACGCCTGATGCTTTCCTGCAGTATACGGTGATGCCTTTCGGAGTTCGAAATGCACCCGCGACTTTCCAGCGACTCGTAAACCATATACTGTATGGAATGTCAGGATGTGAGGCATATCTTGATGACGTCGTGCTGTATAGTTCCTCCTGGTCTGAGCATCTTAACCAGATTAAAGAATTTTTTTTTCGTTTAGCAAAGGCTAATCTTACAGTTAATCTCGCTAAATCTGAATTTGCGAAAGCAACCGTTACCTATTTGGGTAAGGTAGTGGGAAATGGTTGTGTAAAGCCCATTGAGACTAAGGTAGAAGCTATTTGTAACTTTCCAGCTCCCACCACTCGTCGTGAATTGCGACGATTTCTCGGCATGGTGGGATATTATCGGAGTTTTTGCGACAATTTTGCCAGTGTAGTCTCACCTCTTACCGATTTATTGAGTCCGAAGTTACCTTTTCAGTGGTCTGAGCCCTGTCAGCAGGCTTTTGAAAATTGTAAGGCTTTGCTGGCTTGTGCCCGTTTTGACAGCTCCGAATTTTGAAAAGTCTTTTAGTCTTGCAATTGATGCAAGTGCTTGCGGTGCGGGCGCTGTTCTCTTGCAGGAGGATTCGAACCAGGTTCTACATCCTGTAAGTTACTTTTCTAAGAAATTAAATCGACATCAACAGGTATATTCCACCATTGAGAAAGAAGCTCTTGCACTAGTGTTGGCCGTACAACATTATGAGATATATCTAGGGTCAATTGCTGCACCGATTATCATTTATACGGATCATAATCCTTTGGTCTTCTTAAATCGGATGAGGAATCGAAATCAGCGACTAATGCGATGGAGTCTCATTTTACAACCTTTCCATCTCGAGATTAAACATATTCGAGGAAAAGATAACATAATAGCTGACACCCTTTCTAGAGCGTAACATTTCTGCGTTGTCCGTTCCTTTTTCTTTGCATCTCTAGGGCCCAGAGGTGTTGTAGAATGAAGAGAAGACGACGTTCCTTTGGATCACCAGAACTTATAATGTGTTCGTTCTGGTTAGTGTTTAACTGTCTTTCCTTTGTTTTGTTTTTTTAGATTCGTTGCAGAATCTTTATTTTAGGAGGGAGGTGTTACGACCCTGCGTTCTACTTGCTCGCCTGCTGGTGGCGGTGATCTTCCAGGAGAGCTTGGGAGATTGCACACCCCTGTTACCTGATCGCCACTTAATTATGGAGAGGATAAAACCTTGGACTCAATCACTCCTCTTCACTTCGTCCAGGGGATCGACACCCTCTGGAGAAGTTACTTGTTTTGCCAACTTTTATTTGTTTACAGTCCATACCAGCCTTTTCTGCTCCCCATAAGGATTATGATTTATTCCCTTTTTGATTTTGATCCCTAGACTTCGTTATATTAAGTTATTTGTGTTTTTGAAGACTAATAAAATCTTGCAAGTCATTTCTTCAGTGTACTTGTATACGTTATGTACGGTCGAAACGAGCTGGCCGTAACAGTACTGCACTGCCCAAACAATTATATTTGGCAAAGGAGGCTCTTCCTGAAGTTAGCGCACTTCCAGCTGTTCCTGCACAGCATGGGCATGAGGCCATGGTATTTCAGGAGCCAGCAAATCAGGAGGGAGAGGCCTTCATTCGTAAGCGTATCTTCAACAGGTGCCCACTGCCAACCCCTCCTCCTGGATCTTACTCTGCATTTCCCATATACCCACCAGCACCACACTTTGCATTCCCCCCTGGGTCCTACCCACCCTTTCCCAGCTACACACCAGGTCTACCACTTCCTCAGTCTACCAAATTACAGCACCCTCTCCAATTCCACTTTTACCTCCGTGTCGAACTAACCTTATGCAAAGGACAGTGCTGTATAGAGCAATGGTGGTATGGAATTCTCTTCCGCAGTTCTTGATTTTGGGAATGAATGCAATGACTTTTCGTAAAAGATTAAGACTTTATTTATTTACATTAGAATAATTGTTATTATTTATATTTGTTGCTTTTTTTTTTATATGAATGGCTGAAGAGAGGGAAAACATTGTGAAAATTATGAACCCTATAGTAGTATAGTTGTAACTGTTACTGTGATAATGAATAAAGCAGAGCTGTTGTTTTATTGTTTTATTTTTAGTACGTTGTTGTATTATGTATGAATGTGTGCACTCCATTTTTGTCTGTATAATGTATTGTTTTATGTTATAAGAATATTTTTTTGTTGAAGTCTATAGACCCCAGGAAGAATAGCTACTGTTTTTGCAGCAGCTAATGGGGATCTTAATAAACTAAACTAAACTAATCCAGCCGCCACCCCAATTCCAGCCCCTCCCCAATTCCGCCTAATAACCTGCCACCACAAACTTGTCCCTCTACTCAGCCCAGGCAGCGCACATGGAGAAGGCAGAAAGCTGCCCAAGAGGATGAGGAGCGAGTGGCTAGAGGTGAACCACCATGGAAACGACTAGCAAAGGATATATATCACTGTATTGGCGGACCACTCTTAGCTGGGACGTATTGCTTAGCTTCTTTGACAAGCTATCCAACACAGAGAAACTTAAATTGTACCTTTTTTGAGGTGGATGAGATGGGATTCCAGCCGATAGACAAACAGGGCAGGTAAGCAGAGCAAGGCAGGCAGCAGGCAGGTAAGTAGGTTGGTAGTAGCAGACAAAGCATGGACTCCAGTAGTCCAACAAACGATTGGTAAGTGGTTGAAAAAAATGGTGGTTAAAAAAGGCACAACTTAATATCAAAAGTAATGTCCAAATAGTGTTCAATAGTGATTCAATTAATTCAGTATAGATTCTTTAGCGATTCAATAGCGATGTAAACAACTGTATGCTTAATACGTTCCAACAGCTTCCTATGTTCCTATTTTTTAGAAAGGTGAGAGGCGGCCGTCTTTATCTTCAAACGTTCTCACCGACTATCAAACTAAAAGTCCCTACCAAATAAAGGACCCTAATCTAACAAAACATACCCATGCTCCAATAGCACAACAAATTAGATTAACCTAAACTCAAAAATGGCTCCTACATAGCCGGCCCCTTATAGCTATTGCAGGAAGCAAGCTATAACTAACTAAATGTAATTTTCCAGGAGTCATATATTATTCCCTTAAACTCATTATGCATTATTCACAAGAATAAATGAGTGCAAAGATTCAGTGTATGCATCTGTATGACAATGTGTGCACGTGCGCAAGTTCATTCAGATCTCACTCAGCTTTAGATTGCTGGCCTTCTACTAGCAAGCAGATCTTACTGATAGGTCTTTCAAGCTGGCTTGTTTTGGTTTGAAGCCGTACACTGCGGACCAAGCCTTTGGAGTCAGGGAAGGCTTCAGTGACTCTAGCCAGCATCCATGATCCCCTTGGCTCCGTGCTATCGGCTACTAGCACAACGTCTCCTGGACAGAAGTTGCATCTGACACGAGACCAGTGTTTGCAGAAGAGGGAGATACTCTCGGACCCAGCGTTTCCAAAATAAGTCGGGAATGTACTGGATCTGTCTCCAACGATGTCTGGTGTAAAGATCTCCTTTCACGAACAAACCTGGAGGTAGAACAGGCTGCACCTTAAGCTGCAGTATATGATTAGGCGTTAACGGCTACAAGTCATTTGGGTTATCAGAAACAGTTGTGAGTGGACGGCTATTGAGAATGGCCTCAACCTCACACATTACTGTCTGAGGGCTTCATCATCCAGAAACTGCTGGCTGGTGACTGACCATAACGTCGTTTTGATCATGCGAATCAACCTCTCCCATATCCCTCCATAATGGGCACCATGGGGAGGATTAAATGTCCATTTCACTCCCTTTTGGAGCAGACTTTTTTCAATTTGTTGCATGTTCCAAGAATTTCAAAGACTCTTTTAGTTCCTTTTCAGTGGCAACAAAGTTTGTTCCATTATCTGACCGCAACTCAGACACTGGTCCTCTTTCTGGCAATGAAACGTCTGAATGCATGAATGCAAGAGTCAGTATCAAGAGAATGTGCAACCTCCAAGTGTATAGCACGGCTGGTAAGACATGTGAAAATCACGCCATATCATTTTACAATGCTGCGGCCTCGTTTTACCTCTAATGGCCCAAAATAATCAACCCCTACATGTGTGAAGGGCGAAAGGTCAGGGGTCAACCTGTCAACTGGCAAGTCTGCCATTTTTTGTTCACCTGCACTCAACTTGACTCTTCTGCACTTGGTGCATTCATAAACTACCTTTCTGGCCAGAGTGTTGGCGCAAGGAATCCAATATCTTTGTCTGAGTTTGGAGAGCATGAAATTTCTTCCACCGTGTCCAACTTCTTGATGGATGTGCTGAAGTAAGAGTTTGGAAACGTGATGGTCCTTAGGGAGAACAGCAGGGTGTTTCTGCTCAGTGGGCATTGCCATATTACTCAGACGCCCACCAACCCTTAAGATGCCATTGGCCATCAGATGATCTAACCTGTAGATGGAGCTGTTTCTGTTTACATTTTGCATGCCTTTCTGCAAACAGGCTATTTCTTGTGGGAATCTCTGCCTTTGGCAAAACTGTAAGATTGCGACCTCAGCATCCTCTAGATCACTGATTGATAGAATCATGTTTCATGTTTTCCTTTTCTTGTGGTCATGATATGTCTGTTTAGATCTTTCTTGCCATTCTTAAATAATTTCAACAGAACAGACTTGAACCTCAGGAACCATGCCACAGCTTTCTTGAGCCTCATCCAAGTTGAGAAGTAATTCATGAGGTAAGTAGTGGTGTCAGTTTTCCTTCACAGCAGTATTGACAGTGACAACTCCTTTTCTTAATTCAGGGTCATCTTGAAAGAGAATGGGTTCGGATGGAAGCTCTGGCCAGCGATGAGATGGTTCCTTCAGAAAGTCTGGGCCACTGATCCATGTTGTTCTTTTCAGGAATGTGTTGACATGTAGTCCTCGGGAGGCGTAATCAGCGGGATTGAGTTTTGTGCCTATATACTTCCATTGGGAGACATCTGATGCACTTCTGATGACATTTACACGGTTTGCCACAAAGGTTAGGAATCTTCTGCTTTCATTCCGGATGTACCTTAGAACAGTCATGCTATCTGTCCAAAACAGAGACCTTTCCAATTCCATATGCAACTCCTCAGATAGCATCTTATCCATTCGTACGGCCAAAACTGCAGCAGTGAGCTCCATTCGTGGTGTGGTCATCAGTTTTAAGGGAGCAACTCGGGCCTTTCCCATTATAAAGGTGACGTGGACCTTGTTGCTGCTAGTCAACCTAAGATACGTAACTGTTCCATACCCAAGGTCACTCGCATCACAGAAGTGGTGCATCTGTGCTGTTTTGACATCTCCAAAGTTGTTTTGGTACAAGACATCAGTTGACCTTGAACTCCCTCACTCTTGGAAGATCTTGCCACCATTGCTTCCAGGCTTGAGCATGGACCTCTGGCAATTCTTCATCCCATCCAATGTTCTGCTTGCATAACTCTTGCAAGATGTGTTTTGCTGGAAAGGTGAGAGGTGCAATGAATCCAAGTGGGTCATATATAGAATTGACCATGGACAGAATCCCACGTCTGGTGCATTGACGCTCCTTTATGGTCACCTGGAATGTGAAAGTGTCTTCCTTAACACACCATTGCACACCGAGCTCTTTCAACTGGCAAATCTTCTATGTCAAGGTCAAGATTCTTTATGTCCTTGGCCCTCTCAGGCTCTGGAATAGAGACCAATACAGCTCTGTTGTTACTAATCCATTTGGTCAACTTAAAGCCTCCAGTTGCACAGAGTGATTTCAGCTCTTTACAAAGTCCACCTTTAACAAATCATCCACATAGAAGTTGTTCTTGACTGTGCTAGTTGCATCAGCTGAGAAGCACCCCTTGTTATCCTCAGCTGTCCTCTTTAAAGCATAACTTGCACAGCTAGCTGATGATGTTGCGCCAAAAAGATGTACGATCATCCTGTACTCTTTCAGTGGCTGACTAACGTCCCCATTTGGCCACCAAAGGAAGCGCAAGAAGTTCACATGATGAGATGGGACCTTTACTTGATGGTACATTTTCTCCACATCAGCCATGATAGCGATGTTGTCAAGACGAAAACGGACTAAGACCCCAATTAAGCTGTTTGTAAGATTGGGACCTTGAATGAGTTCGGTGTTCAGTGAGGCACGCTGATAAGCTGCAGAGCAGTCAAATACCACACGCAAGCTGCCCTTCTTTAGCTTTAACACACCATGGTGCGGAATGTACCACTCTTTTCCATTTTCCTGCATCAACTGGTCTAGGGGTACAAGTTCAGCATGTCCACATGATAGGATCATTTCCATAAATGCCCTATACTCATTATGAAAGTCACTATTCCTTTGCAACTACTTTCTTTTTTAAAGACAATGCTCGTTGCTCTGCCATGTGACGGTTGTTTGGCATCATAGGATTATCCTTCTTGAATGGCAAAGGCAATTGATAATGTCCATCCAAAATTTCAACAGAGCTGTCTATTATCTGCATGAATTTGTGGTCTTCTACCGACATTTGTTTTTTCTCCTCAAAACTCTTTTCTGGGAAATCGTGGTTGTATTGCTGAATCAAAAGTTCACTCAGGTTATCAACAGAAATCCGATGTGCATGAACATATTTCTGACCTTGCTTGTTGATGCATGCATCCTCATTGTGGAGAAGTCCATTCACCACCCAACCTAGCAGTGTTTTAACAGCAAAGGGTCCATTACCCTGGCTATTGATAATTCTCCAAGGTTCCATCAATTTGGGTGCATTAATCCCAATCAGAAGGTCAATCCCAGCATTAATGTTGGGAATATCAACATCTTGAAGATAAGGCCATTTTCGAATATCTTCTTGTCTAGGGATATGTTCCCTGTTGACTGGAATTTCTTGCTGAGTGTAAACTTCGGGTAATTTTATAAATTCCTTTCCTCCCAAGCTACACACTTCCAGGCCCTTGACTACCAGGCTGTTAACAAGTTTCTTTTGCCGCATAGTGCGCAGAAGTATTTGTTGATGTTTCCCATTAGCATTCAAGTTCCTCCTAAGTTGTTCTGTGCAAAAGGTTGCAGAACTCCCTGGGTCAAGGAAAGCGTATGTCTGAACTACATGATTTGAATTACTCATTTTGACTTGAACTGGTATTATTGCAAGTGTACAGTGTTTATCACTACTTGATAGTGCCTCTGTTTTCAGCGAAACCAACCCGCTGCTCACTGCCTTCTTGTCTGAAGGACCTGCATTACTCTGCTCTTTCGATACGTTTTGAGGTATATGCAAGATAGTGGGATGTAATTTTGAACAAATTGAACAGGTTTGTCTATTTTTGCAAGTCAAACTCATGTGTCCTTTAGCAAGACAACCAAAGCAAACACCTTTAGTCTTTAGCAGCTCAACTCGTGCGTTGTGAGACTTCTTCATCAGCTCTTGACATGACACAATCTCATGCTCACCATTACAGGCAGGACAGAGTTTTGATTAACTGTTTTTGGGCACATTGGATACTTGCATTGTGCTCTCTGGGTTGTTCTTTGGTGCAACTGATACTGTTGTGGCGAAACTGCTCCCTCTGCTCTTCTGCATGGAACTCATTGGCTTGCTACTGTTAGCGGCTGTTTTTGGTGACCTTCTGTTTGACAGGGTTCCCACTCTTTCATGAACACCAGATTCAAGGACTTTCAAGGACTTTTTAAAGTACCATTTTATTAAATCAAGCACCTTTGAAATTCACACCCCCAGCACACAACATCATGAAAGTCCTTACTGTACTTACCATTTCACTTACACTTAATACTTACATAAAAAAATGTCAGAGTAATAATGATGTTTTGAATGTGTAGGTTTTATAAATTTAAACCGTTTTAGACAGTCGTGTTTAAAGGACTTAATTTAATACTGCTAATATTCAAATGCAGTTTCTGAAATGTTGATAAAAATGCATTACACTGGTTTTTGCTGTAGTTCTTGTACAAAATTTACGAGTTTTTAAATTAAGAATGTCTCAATTTTTTAATTAATAAAAAGCTGCTAAATGTTGTGATAACATTTATTAAAATTATTTTGTAAATCTCTTTTTATTGTAAATGCCATTGAATTTGCACTTTCCCGGCATTGAGACTGATAGCCTAATTAGCACTGCTTCTCCATAGGTTAATGCGCTAGACTTTGGGATTGGGTTCCCGCGGGACGCAAATCTCCGGTTAGGGTAAAACCCCCGCTACCGAGATTTGCCAATTTAAATACCCCGCATATTGATAGCGGCTCACTGATGTGCGAAAATTATATGCCATATATGGGAGCAGGACACACATTGCAGGAACGCGGGAGGTAGGGTCCAAAGGGGCTAAAGGCACACCTTAAGAAAAAACTGTGCTATTCACTGTGCCTAAAATATGTTATATTTCAAAATAATACATACAAAATAATAAATACAAAAATATATTTGTATTGACTATTAACGGAGCAACTGATTTTGTGTGAAAATAAACAATTCAAGTTATTTGTTTTGTTTAAAAATCCTATAAATATATGAGGTGGCAAGAGGGGCCTTTTACCCAACACGGGGGAAGAGGCACCCCAGCAAGAGGTAAAAGGCCCACAGAGGACCATAGATACAATACCTTAAGCTAAAATAATGTTGTTGTTTTTTTGTTTTTTTTTAATGTTTAAGTTAATACTTGTTCAAAACATTCACTTTAGCAGAGTTTGCAAAAAAAAAATATAAATTATTTTTTGTTCAGTCTGCATATAGCCGTTTTGTGGCATATCGCCGACAATAACTTAAATTACACTTTCAGTTTTGATCGTACAGGTAAGAGCAATACATCAATAGAATCTGTAAAAGGGTCTACTTTTATTTGTATACACACATAATAAGAAAACTTTGGGCATTTATAAAATAAAGAAAACAAACAGAGTGCACTGTCTGCAGCCTTTGTCTGCGTGATCTTCATTTAGAAATACGTTATTAAAATGAACTGAAACTTAACAAATACTCTACAAACAGATATGAGAGATATTTCTATAGAAATCTTGACATGTCTACTTTTAAACTAAGCAAGTCTTATCGACAACAAATATTAAGTAATAAAGTAATCCATATGAAACCAACGCGATGTCCAGTCTTTTACATCTCCCTTCACTATGCGACCACGCCCAATACTGATGCGCGGGTCGGGGTTTTTTCCAACCCGCGAGTCCCGCTTTTATGAAATTATTTGGCCCGCCCCAACCCATCCCTGCAAATAAAGTAAAATTTCCTTACCCGCCCCAACCCGACCCGCAGGTTATGAGGCAGCCTATTATGATTCAGCTATCAAACTGTCCAGCTATTTCACTTCAGCACCGCATTTCTCACACACACACACACGCGCGCGAGGATTAGCGCATGTAGCCGGTGAAGTCTCTATCCGCAAACAGACGTCGTACATTGTCTGCAGATATAAGGTTTTTCATTGCACTTTAACAAGTAATCTGAACGGCCTATATATGTGTAATATTTTAAACGAGCCCTCACTAACTGAGTTTAATGCCACAGTTATGTTAGAATGCATCTCATTCTTGTTTCTGTGGCGGTGCGTCGAGCTCGTCATGAGGCCCGCGGTCCGGAGCGTTGTATGACTGATGCATATCAATTCAACACTACCTTCAAATATATGAACTTACCTGTTTTGAATAGCCTACTTTATATTTGACGTGTTTATGTCCAATATTAGTGTTAAACTGTTGGACTTCAAATGAAATCTACTATTGATTTTCACCGTTGACTGACTTTGCAGAACATTTAGACTGATAACTTCCGTGCGCAGATGCGGCAAATTTGTCACAGGACGCGCGATATGACAGTTGTGTCCGACTACATATGAACTAGCCGTTTTAAATACAGTATTTTTATATTTAATGTTAGTTTATCAGTATGTTTGAAAGTAAAATATATATATATATATATATATATATATATATATATATATATATATATATATATATATATATATATATATATATATATATATATATTTTTTTTTTTTTTTTTTTTTTTTTTTTTTTTTGGATTATTGGTGATTCAGGCTCTCTCTCTGGCACCTGCGCGGTTTAAAACACCAAATAGTTATGCTATGACAAGAACAAAGAGTCTCTCTCTTGCTCCACCCATGCACGATAATATCGTGTATCGTCGATCTGATCTGATTTGAAAAATTACCATATCGCCCAACATTACAATATGTTTTTTTTTGTTGTTGTTTTGTTATTAATGACCCGCCCCAACACGCCCCGCAAATAAAGTTACAATTTCTTTACCCACCCCAACCCGACCCGCGGGTAACCCGCGCATCACTACGCCCACGCGCTATAGATATATAAACATCCATGTGAAGCACGCGGCGCTTAAACACTATTAATATCATGTTTATAAATATGATGGTTTCATTCTAAACATGGTGATTATCTCCAAGAAGGACACCCAACATAATATGGTATTTAGCATCTGAATCTAACCATATCATCTCAACAAATGGAAAAGTCAGCAGTCTATTAATTATCATGTTAATCACGCTACAGCGGGGGCGCTTTTTACCCCAAATACCATACATTTACATATTCTTTCATTTAAAAAGCGTTGCTTTAATTATCATAATCAAAAATCATAAAGACCTTTGTCTCAAAATATATGCATTGATTTTAGCTATTCTCATTTGCTACTTAAATCAACATTTTAAAAAAAAAAATTATATATATATATATATAAATATATATATATATATATATATATATATTAGATCAAGCAATCACAGAATCAACTTTGCGCTGCTGCGTGCGATCGTGTCAGATATCAGATAACCCCCCGTGTTTTGTTCTGTTTTTGACAGAAGCACATATCGGACAATTTTAAAAATATCAGCATAAACAAAACTGATTTCAAATTTAATTTAAGCACTTTCAAGGACCTATGTTAGTTTTCAAGTACTTTCCAGGCCTTGAATCCATATGTCTGAAATTCAAGTACTTTCAAGTACTTTCAAGAAGCGTGGGAACCCTGCGTACGGATCTCTGACCTAAAATGTCGGCCAGGGCAAGAGCATCACTTAAATGAGGCCCAGCCACATCAATTAAGTTCCTTAACTTTACCAAACCAGAGCCACAAAGTCTTAATGATAGACCTGGCAAACACTCATTTGACAAGTCAAAACGAGATCCTTTAACCAAAGGCTCCTCAAGTAACCAAAACAATGACTCTGTTTTACAAACCCTGATAATACTGAAAAGTCCCCACATCTTAAATAATCCATGATAAAATGAAGGAAGTCCTTTGAAATTCAGTTGTTTGTGATCCGTAAATACCAGAGTACTGTCAAGTCCAAGTCCATCAATCCTCTGTAATATGTTCTGAGCCACTTTCCTCCAGACTAGATCTTCAGGCCCAGTTAGCAGTCTCTGGATAAACTGCAGGCGAAAAGTTCCAAGTCTACTGAACAGATGCACCAGACCTTGACCTCCTTCATCCAAAGGCAGGAAAAGTATGCTTTGAGGGACCCAGTGAAACCGATCCCAAAAAAAAGTCTACCAGCATTGCTTGTAATCTTGAAAGCAGACCGGAAGGAGGGTCTACACATACCAGTCTGTGCCACAATGTTGAAGCAGCCAAGTTGTTAATTATTAAAAAACACGTCCTCTAAAAGAAAGTTGTGGATGAATCCACTTCCATTTTTTTAGCCTACCCTCTATTTTTTCGATCACCCCAAACCAGTTCTTTTCCTGTGTGACAGCATCTCCAATAAACACACCTAGATATTTAAGACCTCCTTTTTTCCAAGTTAACCCACCCGGTAATAAAGGTGGCCCCTTCTCCCATTTTCCAACAATTAAGGCATCACTCTTACTCCAATTTATTTTAGCAGCAGATACATTCCCAAACTCTTGAATTATTTTTACCAGAGTATTTATGTAATTCTGCCCATTGACCAATATCATTACGTCATCAGCATAAGCTGATATCTGGTGTTGCAGATTAACGTTAGGTAACAGTAAACCTTCTATATTAGACCGTAATTTGTTTAATAATGGTTCAATTGCTAGGGAGTACAGCATTCCCAGAGAGTGCACAACCTTGTCTGATGCCCCTGTTAACACTAAAAGGGGCGGACAAACCACCATTGATTTTTAGCATACTTTCAATGTCTTTATATAACACTTTGATTACTCCAATAAAACCTGGACCAAAACCAAAAACATCAAGGGTGTTCCAAAGATACTGGTGCTCAACCCTATCGAAAGCTTTTTCTTGATCAATGGAGATGAGTCCTAAATCAATGCCCAAAAGGCCAGCAACCTCCATTACATCTCGAACAAGAAAAATGTTATCAGAAATACACCTGCCCGGCACACAATACGTCTGGTCAGGATGTATAATGTCCCCCATCACTTCTCTTAATCTATTTGCCAGAGTTTTAGAAAAAAATTTCAAATCGGAGCACAACAAGCTCACTGGTCTCCAGTTCTTAATTTCCTGAAGGTCACCTTTCTTGGGTAGGAGAGTGATCACAGCTCTCCTACAGCTCACTGGTAAGAGACCTTCAGCTATGCTCTCATTGAGAACATCCAAAAAATCCTCACCCAACACCTCCCAAAAGGCTTTATAAAACTCAATCGGGAGCCCATCAATTCCTGGAGCTTTTCCACTCTCCATAGTCTGCAGTGCTTTCCAAAGCTCTTGTGCATACAAAGGCTTCTCTAGTGCCTCCTTTGACTTTTTTGGAAGCTTCGGTAAACCTTGATAAAAACTGGAAAGACATTTCTTCATCATGTTTATATTCACTCCCATACAGATCCTTATAAAACTTTACAGCCCTTTGTCTTATTTCAGACAGCGCTGTAAGCTCTTGCCCGTTTGGCTCCGATCGCAAGGAGTGAATGTATCTACTCTGGCCATTCTTTCTTTCCAAATTAAAAAAGAATTTGGATGGGGCATCCATTTGTGTTAAATTTTGGTAGCGTGACCTAACCAATGCACCTTTTGCTTTCACGCCTAGCAGGTTTGCAAGAACCATCCTTTTGGACTTGAGAACATCAACACCATTTTGTCCTCCAGTGGACTCCAATATTGTTTGCACCTCTACAATTTCCTCTTCAAGTTCTTTCATTTTTTGTGTGATATTTTTAGAGACATTGAAAGTATACTGTTGACATAATAACTTGGTTTCAACTTTTCCAACATCCCACCATTGTTTTAAATTGATAAAACACTTTTTCTTTAATTTAAATTCCTTCCAAAAAAAGCGAAAAACCTCTTTAAACTTTGCATCACTCAACAAAGATACATTAAAATGCCAGTAGGCACTCTTTGACCTTATATTTGATATAAACACTTTACAAATAACAATAGCATGATCAGAAAAACCAGAAGGACTAATTACACAGCTTTTGACAATATTAAAATGATATTTAAAACAGTAGAGTCTATCTAATCTGGCCAAAGAAATAAAATTCTCCCGAGTATGCAACCATGTATATTGTTTATCATTTCCGTTTAAACGTCTCCATATGTCACACAGTTTATGTGTTTCAATCAAGGTGCGCATGGTACGACTGGAAGCTGTATGGGGTTCAACATGATTTCGATCTAGTACACAATTCTCAGTACAATTAAAATCCCCACCTAAAAACACATATTCATCTGAATTACAGCTCTGCAAAATTTCATTAAGATTATTAAGAAAACAAACTCTCTCATTACCACTATTAGGGGCATATACATTAATAAACACCACATTAAATTTTTCAAACTGTGCAAGTACAAAAATTAGTCTACCAGCAATTTCTTGCTTCACTTCAAAAGAAACAGGAGTGAAATGTGTAGCAAAAAGCACAGCTACCCCTCCTCTAGAAGAACTCATGTGAGAGCACACCACCACCCCTTCCCATTCTCTCCTCCAATCAGTTTCATTTAACACATCACTGTGTGTCTCCTGAATAAACATCACATCAATTTTCTTTTGTCTTATTAATTCAAATAACAATGCCCTTTTATAAGCATCTCGTGCACCATTAATATTAAGAGAGCCTATTCTCACCACACTCATCAAGAAGAATGAGAGAAGGATTACACACAAAGCAGCTTTCAACATGTAAAGACAGAGAGAACTACATTGTTTCAAACCCATCCTCTGCCTGAAGTTCTGATCTTAATTTAGCAATAATTTTCCTTAATCTATATATTTCTTGAACGGTGAACTTTTCTTCAACCTCACTCCTCATCAACAACAGAATCAACAAACATTTTACGATCAGGAAAAGAGTCTGTAACCTGCACATTTTTCACATTTTTTGATCTTTGTAGAAAAGATTTGACTTTATCAAAAGAATAATCACTACTTGTATTCCTTCTACTCTTAATTTCCTGAGTTTCACTGTCAGAATCTTCAACAGGACTACTTTCAACATCATCACATTCATCAACCTGTGTTTCAGACCATTGTTTTGACTTTTCATTCCTCATCTTTGCTTTGTTTCTTTTTCTCTTAACAGGAGGTGTCTTAAACAGTGCTTCATCGCCCACATAATCTGTAATAATTTCTTCTCCAGTCACCCGTTTAGCTGCTTTAACAGCATCAATCACCGTTTCCTCCTCTATCAGCTCGGGTTCTCCCTCTGCAGCAGTACTCGCTCCTGCCTCTGGTACAACAGACGCACCTTCAGCCTGATCAGCTTCAGCCGAACCACTGACAACCGCATCTACAACCTCTTCATCAGCCTCGACATGAGTGCTGTCATCCGCACTCTGTACCCGACACGAACTACGAATGTGGCTCTCTGATCCACACTTAAAGCATTTCATATTCTCAGAACTTGCATACACAACATAGTCAAAGCCATCAATTTTGAATTTGAATGCCAAACTTAGATCCTCGACTTCACTTTTAAGAACCATAAAGATTTGCCGTCTAAAAAGAGACTACGTGTTTAAGTAAAGGGGACTTACAGCCTAGCGGAAACTTTCCTCATTTGTGAAACAATTTTTTCCATGTCTAGACAATTCTGCTATCAACAAGTCATCTTTTTATAAACCGGGGGAACATTGGACAAAATTATCTTTTTTGCAGGTTGGACTAGAGGAATTACTGGCGTAAACGTATCCTGAATAGAAATTCCATTTTCCACCACCCTGTTTACTTTCTCAACGTTATCCAAAAAGATCACCACAGCACTATTCATTCGAGATGCTGACATTATACTGTCGTGTCCAACAATCTGTCGGACAATCTGCAGTCTTCAACTGAGCAGTTCATTACCGGCGCGATCTTGATTCCATGCCGGCGAGAAAGCCGCTCAAAACTCACGCGCTCTGAAGACGCCATCGTCAACCAGCGCGCGCTGGAAGACTGCGCTTCCTGAACACCTTACGCAAACCTAAGTTAAACTCTGGCAGACAGAAGCAAAAGTAGCTTAGAAAAAAAGGAAAAGAAACTCAATCTCACCGAAGAACTCTCACCCACACGCTCTGCACACTCACGCTCGCACCGGAAATGACGAGAGAGAGAGTAAGTGTGAGAGTGTGTGAGAGAGAGTGTGTGTGTGTGAGAGAGAGAGCGAGAGTGAGTGTGTATGAGAGAGAGAGTGTGTGTGTGTGTGTGTGTGTGAGAGTGAGAGTGAGTGTGTGTGTGTGAGAGGAGAAATGTAACAAAGTTTAATGTTGTATGTTACCTGTGTTTGAGAGAGAGAGAGGGCGGTGTTCAGAGAGGAGTCTGTTGGATGTTAAGCTGTTATTTGTTTTATAGACTCAATGTTGAAAATTTCAAACATTTCAAACACTGTTGGCAGAAGTGAAAAATAAATAATTTTATGAAGTTACAATTTTGTTTGATTCCATGATGTATTTTACTACATGAGTATGAACATGAGTATTTACAATGCAAATCCAAATTATTTTAATTTACTGACAGTTACTTATATCTTGTCTTTTCACTTTACTAAGATCAGATTCTGCAGGTAAAATTACAATAATAAGCTGACTTGACTTAGACTTGACTTGACCTACTACAGGACTTGACTTGACTTGACTTGACATAGCTTGTGACTTGACTTGACTTGACTTGCCCAAGAAAAAAATACTTGGGACTTACTTGAGACTTGAAGGTTAAGACTTGAGACTTACTTGAGACTTGCACATGTGTGACTTGGTCCCATCTCTGGAAAACACCCTCTCCGATGGCACAGATGTCCCGGGAATACAGAGATCACGTCTCGCTGGAGTGGCCAGCTTCGGGAAGCGCCTTTCATTTGCCTGTGGATGTTTGCATCGCAAGTGATGTTGTATTGTTATTGCACTACTGCTTTATTTTAAAGGACAAGTTCGGTATTTTACACTTAAAGCCCTGTTTTCAGATCGTTTCTGATGAAATACAATGGTTATGATTGAAATTTGGACAGATGCTGCTGACCCGAGATTTTTAGGTTTTTGTGGTATCAAACCCCCATTGTGAAGGTGGTGAGGGGGGGTGATGAGCCGCTAAGTTTGAGCCGCTTATAATTTGCATTTGGAAACGCAACGTGCACCAACCATCCGTAATAAAATTCGTATATAAATCTGTTGTCAACAAAGAGAAACGTCTGTGGTTTTCTGCAAAAAATAAAAGCTCAGTGGTTTGAAAGCAAGACAACATAAATGTTAGTATTGTAATTTTACTGTTGTTCTGTAAAGATAATTGAATATTATTGTAACATTATTATTATTATTATTATAAATACATAAGTTCTCTTTTTTTTTTTTTTTTTTTACAGTACAATAGTGCATAATTGCAATATTCAGTCCCTCCAGTTTTTCGCGATTCCGCGTTCGCTTAATACAACGCAAAATCAACAAAATGTCGCATTTATTTGCAATCCTGCATAATTCCTAATTTAACCGCAAAATAATCACAAAAATGAAAAAGACCTCACAAAACATTCAATTATAAACACCCAATTGAAATATCTCTAGTTTTAATTAAAGTTTCAATGCATTACGTGGATACAGATGTTGCACACGCATGATGTCTGTGATCGGTCTGTCAGAAACAGATCTGTGGAATCATAGGAAACGCAAGCAGCTAACCATGTCGGAGATGGCTTCAAGGATGACGGCCGCTGGACATGATCGAAATGAAGCAAGCAAAAGTGATTCTTGTATTTTATATTGCTGTGTGGTATGACGATTTAAAGGACAAGTTAGGTATTTTACACTTAAAGCCCTGTTTACAGATCGTTTCTGATGAAATACAATGGTTATGATTGAAATTAGGACAAATGCTGCTGACACGAGAATTTTTAGCTTTCTGTGGTATCACCCCCCCCCCCCCCACTTTCACAATGGCTGCATAGGTGCACTGGCATAATCCTTCCTTAAAACGCATTAAACTTTTGTTTACAAAGACGTGAAACTCACCGAGTGGTCAGGGATGTTCACTGATATGCTCACACAAGATGTTTTCCAACAAGTTTTATCGTAGTTTTCGTCCATCTCCATTGACTTTTTTTGCAGCGATTTTTGTGTGAGCATATCAGTGAACATCCCTGACCACTCGGTGAGTTTCACGTCTTTGTAAACGAAAGTTTAATGTGTTTTAAGGAAGGATTGTTCCAGTGCACATACGCAGCCATTGTATAGGTGGGGGGTGATAATTCTTGTGTCAGCAGCATCTGTCCAAATTTCAATCTTAACCGTTCTATTTCATCAGAAACGATCTGTAAACAGGGCTTTAAGTGTAAAATACCGAACTTGTCCTTTAAAAGTGCAGTATACCGCGAAAACACTAATTTCAGTGTCACCGCCTGCAGCGTTAGAGTTTTGAATTCTCTTTAAAGCACTTGAACAAATACACATAGCTACAATTACTTCAAAATATTAATCTTTGCGAGTATTTACGTAAAACAATCAGTAATAACTGATTGGGACGTTTGTCATTACTGTAGTAGGTCTTAAAGTGAAAGTTACCTAATTTATCTGCTGTTGTCAGTGTTGTTAATAAATAAGCTTTATGCATTTTGTTTGTGATTTGTATCATGTATGACTATTGTGCATCTGACATAATACTATTATGGTAAATGTGATGTCCTAATTATAAAAAAAAAAAACAAAAAAACAAAAAAAAAAAAACACAAATTTCTGGAAATTACCACCACAAATTAGTCATTTTGATCGCAAAAATCACCCCCAAAAAATCGTGAAATCCTAGAGGGACTCAATTTAATTTAAATAATAATAATTACAGGGGATGGGGTTAGCTATTCTTGTTTTCCCTCTTTTTTTTGTCATTAGCTTAAATGTATTCTTAAATGTTATATTTATTCTTAAAGCTGTAATTATTTGAACACTTGTTGGAAGTAAATTTTTTTTTGAGTACATGTTGTTGTTGAGTGTTTCATTTACCTTTGAGTTAATAAGACTTTTACAATACTGTCAGCTGCATGTGGGCCACATAGTGGCCGTTAGATTTAAACAAAACTCAACCATACTAAAATTGCATATAAGGCTCACATATGGGCCATATTAAACTGTATTATTTGGCTCATGCTTGGTGGACTTATGGCACTGCTTTGGTTCAGTTCTGGCAAAGCAGATGTGGGCCATATCTGGGCCGGCAAACACAAACTAATCTGGCCCACATCTTTGCCAAAGGAAATTTGCTGACTGGGGAATGGTTGATAACTTTTGACAAAGTTTAATCCAGAAGCAAAGAGAAATCATTTCTACTTTAAAAGCACGGAGAGATCATGGCTGCACACAGTCTGCACACAAGCAGTTCATTTGTATTTGTTAGGCCTATTTGAGAGCTCGCATCCAGTTTTCTGCGATTACGTTACAATAAAGCGCTAGCCACATTTGCGCGGGAATTATTAAAATTATGCGGAATACCTGCAATCCCACGCAGACTTTCAGACTCTGTAATTGACGGTAGACGGATGATTGTCAAACTCTCTGTCGGAGAGGAGAGACGCAGATTTTATCGGTGAATATTCGGTAGATACTGTGGAAAATGAGTAATTGAACCGTGTCAGATATTTCAGTATCGGTATCAAAATATATATATTTATGATAACAATACCATGTAGTTTGTTTCTTCAAGCTTTGAGTCCATAAATCACGCTGAGCTCCCTCACTGTCTGATCAGCTCTTCACCTGCTGCAGCGGCGCTGGTTCAGATATCAGCGCTGTTATTGGTCCCTTTACGATCGGATATTTTTATTGGCTGCTGAAGTGCCTTCAAAAGTTTGAATATCAATTCAAATTGTAGGTGTACTCAGTAACGAACTATGATTTAAAAATAACGAAGTAGATTTAGCTTAATTTGTACTTAGGTACAAGTAAAAGTACAGCTTTAAAAATATACTCAAAAAAGTACAAGTACCCGAAAAAAATAGAATCAGAATCAGAATCAGAATCAGAATGAGCTTTATGGCCAGGTATGTTTACACATACGAGGAATTTGTTTTCGTGACAGAAGCTCCGCAGTGCAACAGAATGACAGCGACAGAACAAAAAACACACAATAAAAGAATAAAAAATACAAAAAAAATACATATAAGTAGGTAAGGAATGACAATATACAAATTGACAATTGTATGGCAGATATATTACAATGAGCAGTTATGTATGTACAGGTATATTATGTGCAAAAAAAATAATAATTTAAGTGTACACTAAGTATGTGTGTTAGATAAATAAGTGTATGTGTCTGTAAATATAAATAGTGTACTGTGTTCCACAGTTATTATCAAGTGTTCATTAGATGGATTGCCTGGGGAAAGAAACTGTTCCTGTGTCTGGTCGTTCTGGTGCTCAGTGCTCTGTAGCGTCGATTGACATGTCACCATATTCTAATTTCACAATTTGAATTGAATTACTGAAATAAATGAACTTTTCCACGACATTCTAAATTATTGAGATGCACCTGTACATGCATAAAATGTATGCAGTACATGGATAATTTTGCATGCATCTATTAATCATTTTGAGTCTAATTTCATCCCATAGTTTCAAACCATGTTTCTGTGACTACCTTTGGGAAACTACAGTTTTAAAGAGAAAATACTCAGCAATAATGTTGATAAATGGATTGGCACATGGTTTGTCTACAAGCATATTAAAAATACCATATAGACAAATAAACAACATAAAAAACTTGATTTTCACCACAGGGTAACTTTAAAAAAATAAATAAGGATATGTTTTACCCGTTTAACACAAATAAATACCCTATGGATTTCCCCTTAGGCTACCTTAAAATGGTCGTAGTTTGTGGTTTATTATCTTATTAATTAAAACACATCAGCCATAAAATAGTACAATGGCAAATTCACATATATTATGCATCTACCTTGTATTAACAAAAGGAATAAGATGGATATAGCCATTGTAACCCAAATAAATAAGGTATTTTCCCTTATTTAAAATCAATGCTTACTTTGTGGTTCATTGTTATTTTATTTTTATTTATTTTTTATGTAAACTCAGCAACAAAGACAATCACTTAAAGGCTATTAAACGAATAAATGAAAGTTTTATTAACAAAAGTTGCACTTTGGATCTGCCATCATAGTGTCAGTATTCTCGCATCACTCTTGTCACCCCAATCACACACACCCCAATCTAATGTTACGCCCCTTAACACTGTGATGCCGTGACCCTGCGCAAAGAGACAAAACCAATAAAACCCATTACAAACGAGCAGGGGTGTGAATTTCGTCTAACAGCTGGGGACAAATAATACAGCTAAAATTGTACTTGTAAGGATATTTATATACAGAGGAAAGCCTACTACTATTAGTGCGGCAGGGAGACTGTGCCAAATTAGACAACTTCAAGC
The DNA here is from genome assembly GCF_018340385.1 of Cyprinus carpio. Taxonomy (NCBI): domain Eukaryota; kingdom Metazoa; phylum Chordata; class Actinopteri; order Cypriniformes; family Cyprinidae; genus Cyprinus; species Cyprinus carpio. Next base: position 6,827,611 of record NC_056582.1, on the reverse strand, counting down.
TGTTGTGGTCGCGCTGAGACAGCACTTGTGTCCTTTGTAGACATTACTATTTGTCACAGTGTTGCCAAGTCCCCGGTTTTCCCGTGGAATTGGGTTATTTTATCACTAGTGAAGCTACCCCAATAACATGTATTTTAGTCCCTAGAATGTGATTTTTACCGGGAGACCCCCTCAAAACGTGGTTAGTTTGGGCTAGTTTTGAGTAGCAATTGGGCGGGTTTTGTTGGGAGAACCTGGCAACCCTTTTTGTCAAGCATCCTAGGGTGCTAGGATTTCTAGTTGTGTCCCCTTTAGGAAGGCCAAACAAATTAGTTTTGCTTTCACAACGAAACACACAGCATCTCTGTGATATGGCAGCGGCAGCAACAATACTACAGCAAGAATAAAAGTTACGCCTTCTTTCTTTGCCTGAACATTTGGGCGGTGTTATGCAAATCTTCCCACACAGTGACATAGACCTGTGAGGCGTGTTTAAACGAGGTGTTTTAGGAGGGTGTGGACGAGTCTAAACTTTTATAAAAAAATATCTCTTTGGGTTTGAGACTTTAGTCTTTGCAACTTTAGGGATCTTGTCTATGCACGAACAGCTTGTAACATTCCAAAGAGAAAGGAAAACTTGAAATCACATCATATGACCCCTTTAAATTCATCAGGGTCACAAATTCAGACAGGATTGGAATGATTGGAAGTAAGTGATGACAAAATAAAAAATTTGGGTGAATCCAGAGACAAAAAGGGAGCCAACTTTTAACCAAAGCTTTAACCTTATTTTTAATGAGTTGCATCTGAGCCCTAAAATAATGACACAGTATGACCTCAGTTAAAAACTTAATATTTTAATTGTCTTGGGTACAGATACACACCACAGAAAAAAACTTAATACAACTGAGTGCTGCTATGTATTCATGTTCTGCCACCACACTATAAATAGCAATAAACGCAAATATTTTAACACAAGTATAAATATTACTCCAAAAACACCGCTCCTCCTTTCAAAAGGGTTCAACACACCTGGTTTTCAGGTGATTATATGAGCAAAGTAAATGTTTAAAGTCCACATTCATGATGGTTGATGCCTGAGAATCAGCACTGTAGACACACACACTTTGGTTATAAACACCATTGTAATTAATGCTCAAGTGTCTCAGGACTCTTGATGGTATAAAACATGAAAAGATTTTTTCACTTTGTAAACCATAACCTTGATGTAACGGCTCAATATATAAATACAAAAATGCATAACTGACAAATATGGTGTGTACAGGTAAGGCATAATGCATTTAAGTGCATGTTGGCAGATCCTTATTAGAAAAAAGAAGTGTGTGACCTGATCACAGCATATTAACAAATATGAAAAGTACTGTTGTACTCAAATTCAAGTTACAGAATGCTGGATATAAAAGGTCAACTGATCACTCTTTAGTTGTCAGGCAGGATTGGCTTAAGTAAATTAGTGGAATTACAAGTCTGCACATATCAAATGCACGTGAATTGTAAAAAGTTGTGCAGTATGTGTGAATAAACAGGTTACACAAGTATAAATTAACAATAACTGCATAACCATCATGATATTTGTGATACATGTGCTGATTTATATGTCATCCTTTCGTAGGAGCCTGAGTTGTACATTTTTTGACAGTGACTATATGTGGCTTGTATAACATTGGAGACATGAATATCTAAACCCATTCAATTCATTTTCCTGATAAGATTGTGAACATCTAAAACAGTAATCATCAAATCATTTTCTGCCTTGTCTTGAGGACACACAATTATGTTTCTATTTATATACAAGGATTCCATGACAGTAAATGTAAACATTCTGTCTGCGACATGGGAAAAAAAGAATAATTTATAAAGACAGTTGTAGTAACAACATCTACTAATACATGCTCCAAAATGCATTTAAAAACTGAATGAAAGAGATAGTGACACTGAGAGTACAATAATCTAGTTAGCCCTGTCTCTCTAAAAGGGCAAGGCCTGTAGGCCAGGTCCCATGACATAATGCCATGTGCACAGTTCATGCTGGCCAGGTTAAGGTCAAGCTTTATTTTTAAGGGCAGCGGTGCCGGATCTGGCTGGATGAACATCAGTGGCACTGGTTGTAGCCAGGATTCTTAGCAGTTCAGCTCAGCTGCTCCAGGTAGACAGAGAGCAGAGGCTGCGGAGGGAGGAACTCTTCCTGTTTGTTGACCACCTCTGTCTGTCGAGCACCATTACAGTCAGAGCCTGCAGAAAATCACACACTTTGGCTCACACAAAACTTTTCATTATGTATGGGTCTTTCTACCATTGTAGAAATCAGTTATTTTAGTATTGTTGAGATTTTCCTTTTTTTTTGGGTCATTTTTTATATATATATCGTTTTTATGTACGTACGTATTTATTTATTTATTTTAGTTGTAGTTATTTTAGTACAAGTTAAACAAAAAATAAGAAATGTTGCTTTGGCAAGTAACTACAATAAAAATGAGTTCCAGTTAAATATATATATATATATATATATATTATTTTATTGTATTTTTTTTACATTTAGTTAACTATAATAAACAATGGTAGAAATTACTGTGGTGGAAATATCTGTTGTTTACGTCTAATGGCAGGACCAGAATTTAGAACCACTGTAATAAAATGTAAAGTTAAATATCACAGTTTTTGAGGGGCCATTTCAAATTGTAAGTGGTGTAAACGTGTTAAAGGAAAACGCCACCGATTTTCCATATTCCACTATGTTCTTCACTCATCCCATCTCGACCTCGGTGCAGTAAAATCATCTAGTGATGGGTCGTTCTTGAACGATTCGTTCATTTTGCACGAATCTTTAATGTGACTCGGGAAGAACGAGTCGTCTCGGGGAGTGATTACTTCAGTCGCGCATGCGCAAAATTCTATAGGTTCTGTACTGGAATCAGTCTAGTTCACCTGTTTCAGTCAGTGCATTCGTGAGCCGGAAAGAGAATTGATTAGTTCATCTCATGATTTGAGTTTTCGAGTCGTTCCTTTATCACGTGACAGACTCATAAGCGTTACCAATGCAGTCTGAGCCGGAAAGAGAATTGATCAGTTCTTTTTTTTTTTTTTTTTTTAATTTTATTAATGCCAAGGTACCAAAGATAAAAGTACAGAGAATGTCAATATTGCATACAAAGAGGTGACATTACATGCAAAGCACCATTTACAAACGGATGTAAACATAAAAATAAATAATACTAAATGAAAGCTTTAACAAAATAAATTAAAAAGATTAAATAAATTAACTGTTTTAACAGCCTTAAGATTTTTGAAAGATGAAATAGTTTGGATATACTGTTGAACCTCTTTTTTAAAAAACAATATATAAAAGATCTTGATGAGTGAATTTACTGCGGTGAATATGAAATTTTGCAATAAGTCATAAAAGGTTAAAAATAAAATATTCATTAATTTTGTCTTTTTGAATATTAAAGAAGCCAAACAGTACATCCTTAAAAAGAAGAGAGAAACCCTGGAGCACACTGCGATGGATAACATTAAAGAATTCAGTCCAAAATAGCTATGTATGAGGACAATCCCAAAAGAGATGTATATCAGTTTCATTAGGGTCACCACAAAAAGAACAGCTTGTATCTATGTCTGATTTAAACATTTTCAAAAACACTTTAGCTGGGTAAACTCTGTGTAACAATTTGAATGAGATTTCTCTAACTTTGTTAGTTATTATATATTCCGAAGACAGAGTCCATACTTTTTTCCAATCAATATGATCAACCACATTCCTCCAATAAGACACCACATATGGAGTGGTTACAAGCTCCTTTTGAAAAAGTGATCTAATCTTATAGTTATATGATGAAGGATGTGACAAAAAGCAGTTTTCCTCCTGGGATTTCAAATGGGTCTAAAGAAATAGAAAAAGTGCTGGATGATCTAACAGAGTCCCTTAAAAGCATAACAGCTCCTTTAAGAATAGCGTCCATGACAATGGAGAATTTTTTGGGAGTTACTGGAAAATTACATTTACATAAGAATTCTTCGTAACTTAAAATAAGACCTTCCGAGTTAACTTGGAAATAACCAAAAAAATAAATGTTCCAAATGAAGTACCGGTGAGGGGAGAAATTGTGCTTAAAAATGAATGACCATGCAAGTAATGCCTGTTTATGAAATTTAGATAAATTGTAAGGGATTCTAGCAATATTATAATTACAGATCAATAAGAAAGGGAGACCACCTAATTTGGAAAGAAGAAATAAGGAATAAAATTCCAGATTGAGTTTGGATTACACAAAAACTGTCTAATCTAATTAATTTTGAAAGTGTTGTTCAAAGAAGAGAACTCAAGGAAATTCAACCCACCATAATCATATGTGTTCATTAATACAGACTGCTTAACATAATGGGTTTTTCCAAACAAAATTAAACATGATTTTATCAACTGATTTACAGATTTTGTTGTCCACATATAGAGAGAGTGCAGAGTATGTAAGCCTTAGCAAGCAGTATTCTGCCTCTCAAGGTCAAGTCTCTCTGCAACCATGCATTAAATCTTCTTTGAGCTTTAATTATAACCATAAAAAAAAAAAACATACAATTTAACCTATCCAGTCATATCCTTAAACAAACCATAAAAACAACAATAAAAAAAAACAATAAAAATAAAACTATGCAGTCTGAGCCGGAAAGAGACTTAATAATAATAATAACCAACTCTTTATTACCTTTGTTACAACATTCAGTGTACAGAAAATAACCCTCATGAAAGAAAATCATACATTTATAAACCGTAAGAAGTAAAAAGCTACAATTTGAGACAGAAATGCAGTAACTATAAGAGTAAATAATCATTATAATAATGATGATAATGATGATGATAATAATAATGACTATGCACCCGTTTGTAAAGAAGCTTGTAAATAATTTCTTTATCCAATGCTGTCATGTCACGTGACAAAAAAAAACGAACGATAGGTTAAAGCCTTTTATACAGTCTTTTTATTATTATTATTATTATTATTAAACAATACAAACATTAAAACATTAAGGCAGTACACTTAAAATCATAAAGACAAAAAAAAAAATAAGTAATAGTAATAATATACACACAGATTTGTTGCCAGGGTAAGTCCAGTCTATTGTCAAAGCTTATGGGTCCGTCACGTGATAAAGGAACGACTCAAACCCGAAAGACTCATGAGATGAACTAATCAATTCTCTTTCCGGCTCAGACTGCATTGGTAACCCGTATGGGAATTACGTGACATTAGGGAAGTAACACTTAACATTTTAATTATATTTGATAAAATGAACGAAATAACTCAAAAAAAGATTCGTTTATTTTGCTGAACGAGACTCAAAGGTCTGAGTCTGTAAAATGATCTGAACTTCCCATCACTAATATCATCACTCCTGAAAACTCCCACTCTCAGGAGTGATGATATTAGTGATGGGAAGTTCAGATCATTTTACTGCACCGAGGTCGAAGTGCTGTGAAGTGCTCTTCCGCCATACATTGTAGTTATCACTTTTTATCCACTTAGAAAATCGCCATGTTTTATTTTGTGTAACTACTCATGTAACCGTCTTCAAACAGGGAAAACATGCAAATGTTTGGTGGCTTCTAAATTCACCCGTTTGGATCCTAAGGATTGAATGGTGCTAAGCTAAACGCTAGCATAGTGGCGCCGCGTGCTACAGCGATTGAGTGCACGCACAGAGATGGGAGAGGTACATATCAACTCGTTGAGGGAAGAACATAGTGGAATATGGATAAACGGTGGCGTTATCCTTTAAGCCAGGATGTTAAAACATGTTTTTGATAATACTTATAATTAAAGGATAAGATCAAAACTAGCATTTTGATTTTGTAATGTCCTCCTCCAAAAAACTGGTACGGTATTAGTGGTATAGAGGGTAACATCAATGACAAAAGAGTACTGTATGCTAGCCAATTATAAATTAATTTTCATTTTACCTTAACCACAACAGGTTTAATGTGTATAACTGACATTAACTTTAAATCATTAGGAACCTTAACAAATCAAAATTCACACTAGCCTCATAAGAAAGCAACCATAAATTTCCATTGTTTGAATAATATAAAAGTTCACTCACTAGCAGAGGTCAGAGCCATGTACTGACAGACAGCATGAAGCAGCAGTCGCTCATAACTGAAGAAACACAGATACATCAAGATCAAAATGTGGCTCTCTATTCATACACTGACATAATGATTTCTTTTGATTTCTGAAACAAATACTAGTTAGTAGTGGTCTGAATTAGTCTGTGGAAGTGAAAGATGCATTAACTGTGGTAGTGTGTGCACCTGCTGCTGAGTTTGGTTGTGTAAACTGATTGTGGATGTGCCTTGAAGAATCCCAGCAGACTGGACTCCAGACCCTCCAACACTCCCTTAAACAGAGGAAATGGCAGAACAGATATCAGACAGAAAAAAATGAATGACAGGACAAGAGAAAGTGATATGGGGGAATAAAAGATAAAGATCAAGCAAATGTCAAAGAGAGTCACCATGGGAATCTGTCTGCGTCTCAGCGTCACACGCAGCCGCCGATCAATTCTCTGAAAACATTCCTGAGCGCTGAAGGCAGGATTTACTGCTCAAAAGAAATGACTATCACTAGCATGTCAAATATTGTGACAAATACTGTGGCACAAGCAAAACATTGCTCTGTTTGGATGAGCGTCATGTCACGTTAATTTACACGTTAAAAATATTTACAAATTTTATTTTTTAATTTTTATTTAGGTTTGTTCTTGAAGGTCAAACAAGCATGGAAGAGCTTCCGTTAACCATAACTTATGTGCTCTATATACAGTGGCATGTGAAAGTTTGGGATCCCCTTGCAGAATCTGTGAAAATGTGAATATTTTAACAAATTAAGAGAGATCATACAAAATGCATGTTATTTTTTCCCGAGTAAGATATTTTACATAAAAGATGTTTACATTTAGTCCACAAGAAAAAAAATAGCTGAAATTATTAAAATAACCCCATTCAAAAGTTAGGGAACCCTTGGTTCTTAATACTGTGTGTGGCTTCCTGGATGATCCACATTTTTTTTTTTTTGGTGATGGTTGTTCATGAGTCCCTTGTTTGTTTTGAACAGTTAAACTGAGTACTCCTCCAGATCCTGCAGATTCTTCAGTTTTCCAGCATCGTTTGCATATTTGAACCCTTTCCAGCAGTGACTGTATGATTTTGAGATCCATCTTTTCACACCAAGGACAACTGAGGGACTCAAACACAACTATTAAAAAAAAGGTTCAAACATTCACTGATGCTCCAGAAGGAAAGACTATGTATTAAGAGCTGGGGGTGAAAACTTTTGAACAGAATGATGATGTCCAAATTTTTCTTATTTTGTTGAAATATTTTTTTTTCCCATTTAGTACTGCCCTTTGGAAGCAACAGAAGATGCTTGCATGTTTCCAGGAAAAAAAAATTAAGTACAATTTACCTTGATCTTCTGATTCCAAAAGTTATCACCCCCTGGCTCTTAATGCATCATGTTCCATTTACACAGATTCTACAGTTCCCAAACTTTCACCTGCCACTGTCTGTGTGTTGGTCAATGTTATAAATGAAGCCTAAATTAAGCCTGTTTATCATATAGAGTGATTTTGTGACTGCTCAATTCATATTTTTATGATTTTGATGTGTGAAGATTTTGGTTGCATGGACTTTCAAAGGATGGACAAAAATGATGAGAGAATATAAAAAATATCTTCATTTGTGTTAAACAAAAGTCATATGGGTTTGAAATGACATGAGAGGGTGTAAATGATGACAGAGTTTTCATTTTTGGTTTCAATGTTATGATGATGAAATTAGATTAAATGTAAAAGTGAACATCTTGAAGATCTAAAATGTAAACTGAACAAAAGTTGAGTGCTTGAGTGCAGTTTAGATCCATCAGTCAATAGGACTAAAGCAACAGAGAGTATGTTAAGTATAAATGCCTCTCTGGCATCTGAAGTGCACACTGTCAAAGGGGGTCTACACTAGAGCAAATACGTCAAGCATAAACAAGGCTTAAGATGAATGTTCTTCAATAAACTGATATGCAACTGTCTTTCCTATTAGATGCAAACGGGGTTTGTGTGGTTAAATGCTGTCAGACCTTCTCTTTGGTCTTTATGGCTCTTCTCAGAGTGGGTCCTCTGGGCCTCCTCCTCCAGCAGAGCCAATAGTCGCTCTTGCTCCTCTCCAGAACGATTCATAAAATCACTCCAGTACTGAGAGACATGAGAGAGAGACTTCAAGTCAAAACATTCCTCAAGTCAGAGCAGTTACAGAAACCTGCTTTACCTCCACATAGTTTCCATTGGTGCAGGCTTCAGTGAAGATGGTGGGCAAGGCTGTTTCATGCCCTTCACCATCCTCTTTAGAGCACTCGTCCCGTTCCAAAAGATTGTCCAGAAAACGAGCTACCGAAGCAGAGTTGTTAAAAATTAAGTTTCAAAATATTAGAAAAACATAGCTAAAACTCTTTTTTTCCGAACCAGACAGCAACCAGTTTTTTTTCTTTTCTTTTCATTTTTATGCATTTGCCAGATTGCTTTTATCCAATGCAACTTACACTGCATTCAAGATATACATACAAACCCATGATGCTGGTGCTGTTAGCACCACGCTCTACTGATTGAACTACAACAAGGTGTAGTCACAATTTCTCTGCATTTATTCTACATTTACCAGAATTTGCTCTGTAAAATGCAAGAGCAAAATCTACTTATCGCAATAGAAAATATTCTTACTGTTTTCCTGTCGTCTCAGACTCTTCTTGCCCTTGGCTCTGGGAGTGAGGTCAGAGTTACGAATGGCCTGGTTAATAAAAAACTGCTTCTTTTTGGCAGGAGAAACACGTTTTGCAGGAGAGCTGGGTAGAGATGAGCAGCGTGGCTCATTCAGGCTGCAAGACAAACAAGTATCAGATGTGACTTGTTGTCACTGAACCATTCTTTATGAACAGTTTACTCAATTCATTTGTTCATGAATAAATAAATCAAATTCTGGATGTGGCTAACGGCAGTTGATGGGATATTGGTCTCAATTAGAAAAATTACAATCATATGCATATGTGCAAAACTGCTGAAGATTATGCACATGCTTATATGATTTTTTGTCATAATGTATCAGTGGATTTTAATGTAGTCTTTCACACTGGATAGCTGTACTACAGTTCCTTCAGTGGAGACCCACTCCTGTGACTTATTTATAGCTCTAGCTACAGGCCAGATGCTTTACCAAGAAAATAGGTCACAGCTTATCTCTGCAAAAACGTATGTAATTTTTAGTTTCGCCTTAAGAGTGTTATCTTGTATGATTTTTCTTTCGTTTAGTGAAGCTGCCGCCCTTGGTCAACAATGAATAAGAAATTATGAGAAACATTTAAGACTAAATAACTTGCATACAAAGCTACGAAATACGGTTTCTGTTCAAACAGTTTACTCTTTAAAGTTTAAGTAGTTTAATCATAACCTCACAGCTGTATATACTGTATATAATGACCTGTCATTTAGCAGAGATGCTACAGATTTAAATAACTCGTTACACCCCGACCACAGTTTTAAACAAATACATCAGTTATTTCAATAATGTAAAACAGTGAACGCAAAGAGGACTTGAGAGATGTATCTGATGTTTGTTTTTTATATTTGGCTAATGAGCTTTACCGGCTAACAAAAACAACTGACGTGTATGTGCTGAGACAAATCAGATCGTTAGCCACCGGCTAAAAATAGACTTACATTATATCCTGTTCCTCATTGTTATTGCTATTTAACAAAACCATCTCACAGTCTCTCACAAAAGCACGACAGTGACAAAAACAGAAATTTGGAAGGATAAAGGATCCAGAACAGCTGCCGTAAACTGTAATGGCTAATGGCTAATGCTAGGGAAAATAGGGGGAGCTTGGGTGACCCTGCAGCCATGACAACCATTTCAGCCAATAAACATCCTTTGCTTCAACTTGACGTAAGTATTATATTAACTGACGAGAGAGGTATTATTATAGATTCAACATTTATTTGACCATTTAATAGAAAGTGAGTAACGTTATCTTGTAACTGGTAACCATTTTCACTTTTTCACAACTTTTTTTCCTATTCTAGTTATAAATAGTCTTTAATAGTGCAAATACTCAATATACTATTTCAGTTTGAGCTCATAAAAGCTGCATAATAATTATAAAAGAAAGCCATTTACATTTTACATTTTATGATATGTTAAGGCGTTGTCAAGGTATTAACATGTCAATAACTGTCTGGAAATGATTTTGTTAATGCTGAGTTAAGTCAGTTTTATATAAAAAATAATATTTAATAGTCTAAATGAACAATGGGTACTAAATATTTGTACAAAATTAAATGTTTTATCATTCAGTTTTGTGATGTTTTACTGCCCGATTGGTAAATGACAAGATACACTTTGTACACGCAACCTTAAAAATACATAACTTTTATGATTTTTTTGTTTAGTTACCTTGTTAACTGATTGAAAATGACACTAATACCTTTTTTTTTTTACCCAAGGCAGTGTTTTTATAAAATAATGTGCACACACCAAACATCTGCAGAGTACCCAGATATTTATTAATACATAGATTTGCGTATAAATATCCCAGCATTTTAGCATCATGCACATAAAGAAGATTACAAACTTAATTTCAGTCATTCCATACATAATATCTCCGGTATGTACATACAATAAATACAACATAAAAAAGAGGTACATATTAAGCTTTGTAACAATCACTGCAGTGAAGACATAGAGTGATAATCCAGACTACAATATTAGAATTGTTTTAAGATAAAGTGCATCAGAGAGAGAGAGAGAGAGAGAGAGAGAGAGAGAAATAAACCTAAAACCATTTAAAAAATCAGGAAATAAATAAAAACACATGAAGGCAGTTTTTGTGTCCCATACCATCTCTGCACTGCACATTTGTCCTCTACATACATGTAGAAATAAAGAGGTTTGTTATAATGTAACAAATTCAGAAAAAATCATATCTAAATTGGTTTGCACAAAGCAAATATTATACGGAAGTGCAACTGACATCATGAAAATATGCATAATTTATAAAGAGGTCTGGGAAAAAGTTTTCCTGCCAAAACACATACATGATGCCATGCATTATCTTGAAGTTTCAGAGTAAGAACTAGAAATACTATCAATGAGGAATTGCAGAATTACCAGGAGAGCCAATCTGAATGATTAATTGATTGCTTTTAAAATAATTACATTCAATTTTGGAAGAAAAAAAACAAGTAAACAAGGCACCAGATATTTAAGAAAAATGACTCACTGGTGATCCACATCACGACCGCTTCAGTTCCAAACCTCTTCCTATTTTTACACTTTGCTTTCCTGCGTTTTGGTACTGACAATAAACAATACTGACTGTTTTGTTTTTTTCTCACCAACAGGTTCCATCCGGATCCGCTGTTACTGTTTTGATATTGACAGACTGTTTGATTTACTGTTTGATTTGGTTTTTGAACCACTAAATGAAGGCTCCGGGGTCTGTATTGAGCGAGTAGCTTTATCTGTAGAAGGCACTGAAGTAGAGCGTGGTGTGGAAGACCTGCTGGATTTCTCAAGTTTGATGTCCGTGGGCCGATGGGGTCTGTTGACTTGAATTGCCACAGATCCTCCACCGTTTACCGTGACCTCCCTGAGCTGATCACCATCTGTCTGCTCTTTAGCAAAGTTAACAAACACCTGCAGGAGGAAAACAGTCTTAGTTCTGAGTAACAAGCCCAAGAGTAACCTAAGAGTAATCTAAAGGTTCGGTCACAATGGCAAAATTTCATGGGCAAAAATGCCCATTGTCTGTGGTCAACAATGTAGTGATGTATGAAGCACAGATCACACAAAAGTCACTTTTAAACCATGCAACTGTCTGTTGGTGAATGTGGCAAACTGTGGGACCAACTTGAACCATTTACAAAATCTGCGTGGGGAAATCTTTTGTCCTCACATGAAATTCTAGAACGCATGGTTTCCTACTGAATTTGGCAAAGATTTGCCAAACAACAGTAAATGTGACCACCACTATAAGCAGCACTGAATAGCTTCTTTATTCTAAAATGTGGAAGTAAGCTTTTGTGTGTGTGTGTGTGTGTGTGTGTGTGTGTGTGTGTGTGTGTGTGTGTGTGTGTGTGTGGGTAAGATTCAGTTTCATTTGCCGCTATGGGTAAATAACTAGAATAATAACAAAGTGCCGTAAACTATTTGCACTACAAACCTGTGAGTTCATAATCATGATTAATTAAAATAATATGATAACAAATGCCAGTCTGAAATATCAAGCAGCATAATGGAATGTTTTGGACAGGTAAAATAAATGGAAGTGAATGACATGAAAAGATTTGCACATTCAAATTACAAATGGTCGCGTATGCTCTAAAGTTAAAAATAAGGTGGATATCCTTTATGGAAAATGCAATCCCATAATTCACTGCAACAACCTCTGTGTAAAATGCAAAATTCTGTACAAAGCGAACGAAAATGTCAACTATAAATATTAGTATTTCATATTAATTTAAAATAGACTACCCAATATTTTTGAGCATTAGCAACGTTAATGCAAAATTCACCTAAAAATCAGTATGAGTCAAGTCTATTGAGAAGAGAAGAGCTATTGTGTGCTTCTTAGAAGGTAGCTGCCTATATAGACAGCAAGGCTGTTCACTATAGGTTTTGGAATATAGTCTCCGCACTGTACTCTTACTTGATCCAGTGTAGTCTGTGACACTGAGTAGACAGCTATCCCCAGCTCCTCATAATTATTTGACAGAAGCTTAAAGACACAGGCGAGTGAACAGGTTTGTGATGGCAACTGGTTCTGGAGAACATTCTGATGTCAACGAACTGTGATTGGTTGTTTGACATGTCGGTCAAACAGCCTAATGCGTGGGCCTTGGCCAATGAAAGCTGCCAGTCTAAAGGTCTGGCTACGCGAGACTATGTATACAGTGGAAAACCCCTCAAAATGTGAGCCGTGCCATATCATGCAGTGGAAAAGCACCATATGTGGGCAGATCCCAGACAAAGGGAACCATTGTGGCTACGCGTATGAAACTGTAATAGCTTCCTTTACCTGTGGGAGGTGAGAATGACAGATCATCCCTCTTTGATCACACTAAGGATGCAGTTCCAAAGGAAGCGCTTGGCCTTTGGGTCCATCCCAGTTGTTGGCTCATCCTGAAAATCACAGATGAGAGTGGAAAAACACCATTTACAATCAGGTTATATAACAGTTCCAGTCAGTAAGATTTAGTAAAACTACCTCTTAAGTGTGATGGTACAAACATAGCAAGAAGATGACATGTGCAGCTCCAATGAGAGAAATGGCAGTGGAGAGTTTGCGCTTGTTTCCTCCACTGTAACCACCAGCCTCTCGCTCAGCATACTGACTCAGACCAAGCTTTTGCACTTCCCACTGCGCCACCTACAGGACATGCATAAAAAATAACTAAAAATTAACTACAGTGCTTATGAGACAAAAATTGAATGTGGTCACACCTCATGTCGCCTCCGTCTGGGCCAAAAAGTTGCACTTGAACACACTGCAGTATCTGGGGCTTTCAGAATGGGTCTCACACCCCTACTTACTAAATAATGTGGAGACAAACATGAATTTTAACTATATATACATATATTATTACTAGAAAAAGAGGTGTTTTGCCAGACTATGGATGGCACAGAACTACACAGCCATGGCAACAGAGGAAACCTACAACAATAACAACATCTACTCTTCCACCATGCAAATACAATGGCATATACTATTGCTCACTCGTAGCTGAAAAGCCATTTAACTCAATAAAAGGCCTTCTTCTGTGGAACACAAAAGGACATCTCCGATCTTCTCCATCCAATTAAAGTTAATGGTTAATGGCTCAAGCTGTCAAGCTCCAGAAATGACAAGTACCGTGACTCTACTCCATATGGATTGTGTGCTGTATTCCAAGAATTATGAATTGATAGCTTTGCATAACGGAAAGGCCTAAATTTATGATTCTATTTGAAAATGTCCTGTTGTAGTAGTTCTCATAACTCACTGTGTCAATATGCATATACATATATTTAAATTTGGAGCTTTTGCAACTGTTACAACTCTGTTAACAATCACAAAACACAAATACATCTCCTCCAAACTAGGCACAGAAAATATCGCACGAGTTTGTGTCTATACAAAAATGTTAATGACTGAAATTATTATGGGCTGCTTCTGTTTGGACAAAATCTTAAAAATACACTGCTGATTTTAAATCTTTATGTACAAGTCTATAAATTATTTGTAATTGACCTTCACAATTGACAAACACCCATGTGGAAGTTAAATTTTCAATTAGAATTAAATAATTTTGAATTAATTTTTCCATTAGAAATCATTTTACTAGTTTCCCTTACAGTGTCAATATAGTATATCTCATATTAATGGGCCATTAAGTAATAATCCGTTCATCGCAGGTCATATAACGTTGAATGATTCAGTGCCGTTTCTGTAACTTTAACGTTCGCTATTAATGTCTATAAACAACACAGTAATCACGGGTACAATGCTGTTAACTTTCGTTTTATCCCATACTTCCAAAGCTTCATTAATAATATTATTCATATGCGGTCTGCAGTCCGTGCGCGCTACCGGCGTTACGAGATCACAGACAGACAACAGTTTGAGGAAATACCGAGATGGGCGGGGCTTACATTCAAAACATTGAAACCACATTGAGCTGGTAAACAATAGAGAGCGATGTAGCCAATCACTTGCTTTGTGTTCATTTAGCGCTCACCCACTCAAACTTTACATAAACCCTGCGCAATTTCCCGCACCTGGGTCATGAGGACGTTGAAATGTGATTATTAAAGATTCTGCATATATCCTGCTATATAAATGCTAGAGGACAGGCAGCAAGCAGTTTCGGCCCAGATCCGGTCCACATCTGGCCCGCATGGATTTCACCCGGGCCAGATCTGGGCCAACACTATGTTGCTGTCTGGGACTGCTTTCAGTGCACTGACTGGAACATGTTTAAAGAGGCAGCCACCTACAACAACCTCACAGACCTGCAGGAGTACACTGAAACTGTGAGTGCTTATATCAAAAAGTGCATTGATGATGTGACAGTCACCAAGACCATCACCACACGTGCAAACCAGAAGTCATGGATGACAGCAGAGGTTCGTGGGCTGCTAAAGACCCGAGATGACGCATTCAGATCGGGAGACAAAGCAGCCCTCAAAACAGCAAGAGCCAATCTGTCCTGTGGCATCAAAAATCCAAAACGGTCATATGCTCAAAAAAATCAACAATCACTTCACAGACAGCAGAGACACACGGAGCCTGTGGCAAGCTATTCAGACCATCACTGACTACAAGCCCCCGCCACAAGCCTGTGATGATGACACATCCCTCCCAGATGCACTCAACCACTTTTATTCACGGTTTGAAATGCAGAATGACACACCTGCACAAAAACTGTGGGTAAGTTTGACAGCGGCGCGTTTGACAGCCAGGTAGTCGTACCCACGTCTCAAATCCACAACCATCATACTGGTACAAAACAAACCACATACATCCTTCCAAAACCACTAACTTCCCACGGACCTGACTCCAATCATGATAAAGTGCTTTGAGAGGTTAGTCATGGACAACATCAAAACCAGCCTCCCCAACACACTCGATCCGCTCCAGTTTGCATACCGTCCAAACCGCTCTACAGACAATGCAATTTCCTCCACCCTCCACCTGGCTCTTATCCACCTAGAAAATAAAGACTCCTATGTCAGAATGCTGTTCATCGAGTTCAGCTCAGCATTCAACACAATAATCCCACATTGGGGATGGGATTGGGGCTCATTAATAAACTAAACCTGCTGGGCCTTAACAATTCCCTCTGTAATTGGATCCTGGACTTTCTAACTGGAAGACCACCTCAGTCAGTCCGTGTTGGCTACAACACCTCGAGCACTACCACACTGAGCACAGGTGCCCCACAAGGCTGTGTAATCAGCCCGCTGCTCTTCACGCTGCTGACCTACGACTGCACTGCCAAGTTCAGCTCCAACCACATCATCAAGTTTGCGGATGACACAACTGTGGTAGGTCTCATCAGCAACAGTGATGAAACACACTACAGAGAGGAAGTGGCACAGCTGGCTGAATGGTGTGGCACTAACAACCTGTCCCTCAATGTGGAGAAGACAAAGGAGGTTGTGATGGACTTCAGGAAAAACTCAGTTGACCACCCACTGACCATTGACAGCTCGACTGTGGAGAGAGTCAGCAGCACTATATTCCTGGGGGTGCACATCACAGAGGATCTCACCTGGACCACCAACACCATGTCACTCTCTAAAAAGGCACAACAGTGCCTACACTTTCTCTGCCGGCTGAAAAGAGCAAGTCTCCCCCCACACATCCTCACCACATTCTACAGAGGAACCATAGAGAGCGTACTGACCAGCTGCATCACTGTTTGGTACGGGAACTGTAGTGCAGTAGACCGCAAGACCCTCCAGCGGACAGTGAACACAGCTGCAAAGATTATCGGTGCCCCTCTCCCCTCCATCCTGGACATTTTCCTTACACGATGCTCCAGTAAAACCAACAGTATCGTGAAGGACCCCACCCATCCCTCCCACAGTCTCTTCCAGCTCCTACCATCAGGAAGACGATACCGGAGCATCAGAGCCTGCTCAGCCAGATGGTTCAACAGCTTTTTCCCCCAGGCTGTGACAGCCCTGAACTCAAACAACCCCACCCTCCTCTGAAACCCCATACAACCCCCCCCTACCTCCTGAAACATGGACCATCATATAGGTATGTGTATAGGTATAGTATTATGTGAAGCATTTGTATATTCTGTATTTTTTAGCTTATGTATAGGTAAACATTTATATATAGTATATTTATAGTCAAAATCTGTCAGTAGGTTAGTTGTGTATAGGTTTATACTGTTTTACTTTGTTGTATGTCTGTATTTATGTAGCACCATGGTCCTGTGAGGCATGACATTTTGTTCCACTGTATGTCCACACATGTAGCGGAATGACAATAAAGCTCAACTTGAACTTGAACTATTTATATTGATGAGATTTTATATACACACACACACACACACACACACACACACACACACACACACAGACATTGGTGTTTATAAAGTCTTAGTTGATATAAAATTATATTAACAATTATAATTGTTTAATACCTCCCTTCTTAATTAAACACATGAGACAAGGAAAAATGTCTTTATGTACCATCTTTAATAAACATCTAATACAGCAGTTATTAAAATATACCTCTCTCTACAGCTAAAAACAAACCCCGGAATAGGTCCATTGATTTTTTACAGGCACAGATTCTTGAGCTCTGTAAAGAGCATTGTAAACCATTTAAAAACACTGAACATCAAATCTGCAATGCAATATTGCAGAAGTGCTGGAAGCTTGAGATGGGAGGCTCAAGATGATTTGAGTGTGGATTCTATTGCATAGTCATGCAAACACAAGGCTTGTCTTCAGGCACCTTGGCTCAGCACCAACAGCAAAAACAAATGTACACATACAAAGCAGCAGTAACATTTAAATTGGAGGTCCATGATCTCTATACATTCTTACATTGTTCAGCTTTAATGCATCTGCTAAAAGGCAGAGTTTAAATAAAAGCATTTTTCTACACTTCAGTCAAGTGTTCAGTGGCAAATTTGCATGTGACCGAGAGAACCTGAGAGGACCCGCCTCCTAAAGGAACACAGGCTGATCTAGGCCAGTCAGGAGACGGTACGTTGAAGTCGGCATAGTCTTCAGATGAATCTGTTACAAAAATCAGATCAAAATGATTATTACTATAAAGTCGGCACTATCTATTTTTTAAATTTATGTTACAGTTTTTACTGAGAACATGTAATTGTAACATCATAACTGGGTCTTTTGGTTGAAAATGACAAGACTTTTCTCTGGTGATGAATCATTTATTCAGCTTAAGCCCACCTCTGGAGGCTCACACTCATCTGTCTCCATTTTTGAGTGCAATGTTCATATCTTATAATCTAATTAATAACCGATGCATAGAACCAAGTCAGCGCGCTACATTCTTGATTTTTAAATTAACCATACACTCTGATGCATGTCACAACATGGAAAAGAAGTCTGAATTAAAGTTCCAATAAAACAGAAGTAACAACAAAGAATGCCAAAGGCATGTGTTCACGTATATTTTGTTTTAATTTACATAAACATTGAAATACATGTTTTATTATTATTATTTTTTTTTTCATTATAAAATTTATTATTGTACTATGTAGACTTCAATAACCAGAAAAAATAAATACTATGATAGTTTTCACCGGAAAAATGTGTTTTGTTTCATGTAGTCTGAACAGAAATAAAAAAAACTAAACAAGATCTAAACCTCATCCATATATGGTTTAAAAGTCTGAATGATTAGATCTAATTTCAAGTAGTTTTCAATATAGTATAAAGTGGGCAATTTGTTTAAAGTGTAATACACTCCTCTTACCTCTCCTACAGCATTGGACAGGATGTCAATGATCTTCTCGTGAGGCGTAGCTACAACACTCTGTCCATTGATCTCAATGATACGATGACCAACTCGAATGCCGCCTCGCTCAGCTATTCCACCCCGCATTAAACTGCAAATCTATTGCAGAAATCACATTGACTGAATGTCAGACACTCAGTACAGTTTTACAAACATAGTGTCAAAAAATAGTTGTAAACAGTTGCTTACAATCCCGTCTTCCACGCTGAAGCCCAGCTGATACTTGGCGTCTGGACGCTTAATGATCGCCATGGTGACAGGTGGACAGTGAACGATGCTGAGCTTTATTATCGACAGGTTCTTTAAATCCTGGAGAATATGGTAAATCAGCATTTTGACACGAGATGCAGAGGAATTAGGAGCTTTCATTTTAATTTCAGGCCGGTCTTACTCGTATGATACTTTGGCAGGTGGTGATGGGGAGGCCCACCAGACTGGTGCCATTAACAGACATGATGCGATCGCCGATGCTCAGCTCTCCAGAACGTTCCGCAGGGCCGCCGTGCAGCAGATTGGCTACTACCACAGTCGGCAAGATAGAGCCCCAGCCAGACTCCACGATCGCGAGGCCTAAAATCTCTCCTGGCTTTTTTGATATGCACACCTGAAGATAAAAAGAGGTGAATGGGGTTTTTCATGCTATCTATCTATAGGAAATTAAAAAACGGTGTTCAGAGCAACAGCTTTCAGCATGGATCCACATAGAAGGCAAGACATCCTCACCTCTCTGATGTTTTCAGAGCGAGAAAAGTGAACCAGGTCTCCGTTAAAGAGTTCTTGAGTGCCGAGGTAATCGCTGTACTCGCCTGGCTTCAGATCGGTAGCTTTTATTCCGTTCGTGTGCAGAAACTGCTGATATGTGACACCAAAAGCCTGACCAATGGCCTGTGCGATGATCTGAGCCTAAAGAAGACGCAAATAAGAGAAAATGTAGATCAAATAATATCTCAAAAGACATATTTATAAATAAATACATAATAAAGACCCAACAATAATGACGATGGAACATTTTTACTCTTTATCAAGGTGGACATCACATAGAAAGCACTCACATCCTCTGAAAAAAACACGTGGCAGATCATCCAGCACTTCTTCGGTGGTTCTGCAGAGCTAGCTGGCGAGTCTGCCGATTTGCGACTGGCTGGCTTCCTGCGGGCCATCAAAACTACAATGTTCCCAATGTCTGCGATGTATGAAATCATCTGCAGAGCATGGTCCATCATGGCCTCCTGGAAGCATGAGAGAAATCAGAGAAGACAGCACTCACAAAACATAAGAAGGACTGTCGGATGTGTTTTTTTGTCTAACCTGTGTGTCAGCACTCAGTACTTTGATTCTCTGTGTAGAAATGAACAGATCGACCTCTGTCATAGGCTGAGACTCTCCTTCAGGTGCCTAGATACACATGCAAATATATCAAAAGGTGTATTAGCCATGTCAAAACCGTCAAACTAGATTTTTAGAATTTTTAAAGAAAATTCGAGTAGTGGTTTCCCATCTAAAACTCATCACTATAATCCAAGCCAAACCAAGCCAAGCCAAACTCTCAAGTTTAACTTAAAACATGTTAATTTTGTGTTTGAAAGCTTAACCAAAGGCTTATGGGTTTGGAACAAACATGAGGGTGAGTAAATGATGACAGATTCTTTCATTTTTGGGAGAACTATCCCTTTAACACTTAAAATATGTGTACGAAAATAATAATAAATAATATTAGTATTTAAAAATCATGTTCAAAATTCTACTTTTAAAATGATACATGTAACACTATTAAATTTAATATAGTTCATTTTAAATTTATAACAGTTGCCCCAATTGGGCCTGCAGATATAATCCTTATTGTTGAGTCTTTCAGTCTTTCAACAACATCATTATACTTGAAAAAAAAAATAGTTAAATTAGCTTTTTTATAAATAAATAATATTCTTCCACCTTGATACGATCCACAGCTTCCTGTGCCTGAGCCATCCGGGCATTGGTGGAGGGATTTTTCTCAGACTGTAATTGTGTAGATCCAAGATATTTAGCTCCAAAGACCACCCCATCCAGGAGGTCTTCAGGATCACATGGTCCAGGCACTAGAACAACAAAACATGACATTATCATCTATATCACAAGAGCTATTAAAGTACAACTTGTAAAAACTACTACACTGAGTTTCATACCACTCTTATAAGCCGGCTGTGTCTCAGCTTCCTGTTAAAAGACAGAAGAAAATGAATGACATCACATAAACAACTCGTTGGTTCCATTGCTGTGTTCCATTCAACGCAGAAAGTCGGAATTCCCAACTCTCTGTTTATAAAAGTACATTAAAAACATCACCTGAAGCTCAATTTCCATTTTACGTGGAAATCCACGACTCACTCCAGATTCACTGAGACGTGGTTGTCAAACGTGACGCTGAAGATTACATGATAAAATCTGATCTGATCACAGGTGCAGAAACCTGTAGGACATCGACTAATAGTTGCTCATTTAAAACGATTAGTCGACTACTCACACGTTTATATTAATAAACCATATAATTCATAATAATGAGCCTTTAATTGCCTGTAACCTATCAGCGCTCAAGCACACACAGCGCACAGTAGAAGTAATGATTATGAATGCATCAGGGGAAAAAACTGCAAGAAGCCTTAACATCATAATAATTCATAAATAAACTAGTGTTTTCTGTATTTTCGGCTGCAGTGATAAAGTCACTTTTAATGATCTGTCTGTCACGGAATATGTGACTTCGCCACTTCCTGTGGATATATTTTTTTTGTCCCTGCGACTAAGCCTCTTCTCGTTGACTGTTAGGGGGCAGCCCTAGAAACCTGTTGCATGGAATTAAAATAAAAAAATAAATAAAAATAAATAAAAAAAGGTAATTCTGCCTTTTTATCTCACAATCATAAAAAGTTTATGTATTAAATATTGTGATAATATATCATCATTCCGATTTTTTTTTTTCTCAGAAAAGAGATCAATTCTGAATTGCAAGAAAAAAAGTCTGAATTGTGAGATGTCAATTGCGAGATATTAACTTGAAATCGGAGAAATTAAGTCGGAATTGTGTGCAATAAACATGCAATTCTGAGAAATAATTTCTGTGAATTAAGAGATTGCAACAAAATTGCAAGAAAGTCAGATTGTGAGATAAATCGCAATTATCTATATTGTTTTATTCCACGGCAGAAATGGGCTTCCATAATAAACATCTGTGTACAATGCTTTAAAAGAACTTTGCTGTCCAGCAATTGACTTTTATGGTGAAAGATGTTAAGCAGTAATTCACCACATCTGCTTTTAATTGGAACACAGTCTAACTAACTACAAATTAAAAGGACTAAAAATCTCACCAGATCATTGTTTGGGGAGGCGGACTGATCCGCGCTAAGGCCTTTAGATGCCGTCCACTGCTCCTCCTCTGTGATTCCTGAGACCAACAGCTCATCCTGCAGGTGTCTGTGCCAAGCGTCCTCGCTGTGAGATATGGAGATCATCTCATCTGCATCGCTGCTCTGCCTTCTGAGCCCTGACTGATGTTCGGGGGTCACCAGGGGTGTGTGAACAAACAGTGGCGCAGTTCTGGGTTTCTCAGGCTCTGGCTCCTCTAGCAGCTGTAGCAGATCTTTCTGATACTCATGTGAAAAGAGCAAAGCTTCAGGAACGTTTTCCGCATCTCCACAGGCTGACTGGACACTAAACTCAAGCTCTTGAAAGGAGGAACCAGTGGCATCCACTGGAGTATACGACTTATGCGGAGCTCCGTGATTGGATATTTCATCGGGTGTGTAGTGGGTGGGATTCTGTAAAGTAGCTGATGGATGAAAAAGATGGAGCTGAGTGAGGAGACTTTGAATGTCCGAGTGGTCAATATCATGTTTATTCCTCAGTTTTCTATCTCTATCCTCCACATAATTCTCTTTTGTTTCTTGCTGCTCATCCTGCAGTTGAAAAACACAAATTTCAGGCTTATTCTCACACATTTCTTGAGCCAAAAGCTCTTTGGTTTTGTTAGAAGCTTCGCTGCAGTCCTGAGCTCCGTAATCGCTCACTGCAGACACCGTGTCTTCATTCAACTCTGTGTTGAAAGATCCAGAAGCCTCTAAATCTCCCACCGAACAGCTTTCAAGTCCTGCAACCGAACCGGCCTCGATGGAAGAGTCGGACCTCCAGTCCAGTGGCGGGGGCTCGACTGGGATATAGGAATCTAGATCCTCAGACTCAGGGCTCTGCCAATTTTCACTGTGCAGATTTGTGGATTCAGGATGGTTAGCGGAGTAGTCAGGACCATCAGGAGCCCAATTTGCATCGGTTTGAGAGTTCGAGGAATCAAAAGAAGCAGGATGGGAACTCTGTTCCGACTCCAAACCTCCATCGTAGAGAAAATCATCTGCCATTACTGCTGGTAATTCTTTGCCTTATCCAGCTTCCCTTAAGTAAGACCCTTAACACCCATTCATCTTCCAGAAGAGCCTTGATCCATGTAAAACGACAGAAATAACAGATTATCAAAGTGTAAGATTAAAGAAACTAGTGACTTAGTGAAATATATACATACTGTACAAGTAAAATGTTTAATTGTATCTTTCTTAATCTTTATTATTATTCTTTTCCTTATTTTATAATTACAGTTAAGTCATCAAAAGTATGGAAAAACACACATGATGGTACGAAAATCCGAGAACTGTGTTAATACTATTGTATATGAATAAGGTATTCATTGCTTAGTTCCCATCAAAGTATCAAGGAAATACCGGTCACTGTACCATGGTACAATCACAGTACTTTTGGTAAAGTAAGGTAAATTAAGAGCATGGTGGTCTACAAAGATAAGGTGCAGAGTGTAATGACAGATTTGTGTTTGTGCCATTGTTTATACAGACGAGCATGCAAATTATGCGAGTGATAAGGAGAAAATTGATTTTTGTAAACTGAACAGATATTCCAAATTTAAAGAATTGTAAATTAACTTTAATGCTTTTTAATATAACGGCTTACCTTTTATCTAGATGCCCGTCAGTAACTAATCATCAAGCAGTATCACTCATATTCTGGTAACGTTAGTCGTCGCTTAAATGGCTGGAGACTGGAGCCGGTCAAAAGCATGTCGTGTTTCAGTGAGACAGTCCGATAAATGAACGGAATTCATTTTTGTACAGAACGGAAAACTTCTATTCGGTTTCACTGTTATTGTTCGACTCCACAAAACTTCAACGTAGCGCAGAACGTCTACACTGCGCATGCGCACCAGGACAAGCCATAACTAATCCATCGTGTCGTCAAACGAGGTGCACAGAATTTCTATTTAAATATAAAAATGATTCTAGAAATATACATGTGAAATTAAAGGCTTCTCCACATCAAAGAGTCATTGAAAAAAAAATCATTTATTTCGCAATTATGCTTGAAACATTTTCACATTATTAGTTTACAAATGGTACATTTTCTCGAATACATTCATTTATATACAATTATATATATATATATATATATATATATATATATATATATATATATATATATATATATATATATATATATATATATATATATATTCATATATTCATTATTCACCAGTGTAGAATTTGACAAAATTCCTAAATACAAATTTCTCAGTTAGCCTGTATAAAATTGCACATTATTAAACAAAATAATTAATTATTACACAACGCATAATTATTACAAATAGCAACAGATTTGAAATCAAAGATTTGTAAGAGCAAAGCCATCCAGTGATGCTTCAGGAACATGCTCCTTGATCACCGGAGCTCATCTGTAGAAGGCCTATCAGTGAGGAGGTCGTTCCCATCAGTCCCACCAGCCATGGAGGAAACCGTCCAGCCCACAGAAATCCAGGGGGCATCCAGTGAATAGCATTGCTGAGATCTGCCAAACTGCTCAGGATACTGAACACTTCCCCTCTGATCTGCCTCCGGAGCACAGCTTTCTGAGAAAACACTTCCTCCCTGACAGTCAGACACAATGAGCCATTCTGTGTTTGGGCACTGAATATGGAAACATTAACATTTAGACCAAAGCGTAATGCTTTTAGAAATGAAGCCCCACCTGCTCTCAGCTGAAGCTGACCTTTGACACATCTGCGCTTTTCTCTTCAGAATCTGGATGGACCTAATGGATCTAAAAACAAAGATTTTTGCTGTTTACCAAAGACAAACACATATTGTACAGAACGGGTACTTCATATAGGGTACTATACGGGTACTATATATATATAGTGTTTTATACATGTTTTATTTTTTTAGTAAATTAAGTTTGAAGTATGTCAAATGTATGTCACCCTAGAAATTATATATATATATATATATATATATATATATATATATATATATATATATATATATATATATATATGTATATATTTTATATATATATATATATATATATATATATATATATATATATATATATATATATATATATATATATATTTTATTTTGGTTAATGTTTATTTTAGGTGACAAAAAGTTTTTTATGGTTTTAATTTTAATCAACTATAATAACCCTGGGATAAACTACTTATACAACAACAGCTTTTCACCTACTATAAGGGAGGCATGATTAGGAGCAGGGTTAGTAGTTCTATAACAAATCGTTTAATTTCATTAGTGGATTTTTTTTAATAACCTTACTTTGTTTTACATTTTTTAGCCTAAAATTTTCCAGGTTTAAAAACATCACAGTTTTCTTTGTGAATGATGTCCGGTCCACTCTCTGCCTTTACCTGAGTATGCTGAGGATAAGCGATATACCCCAGAGGCCTGTGCTCAGCACCCACCACCTGTCAGATTTGGTTTTGATGAGCTCTGCGTCTGCCGCCCAGGCGATGTGCTCGCAGGGGTAATACAACTGATCCGCTACATTACTCAGAATTGACATCCAGCGCACCAAAGCATCCTCCTCCTACGAAAAAAATGCCATTAAATCTGACTCTCCTTCAAAACTCCAATTTTACATTTAAACTGAGCCATCCTGTGTCCTCACCGAGGCTCCTAACCCATAGCTGGTGGAGTACGCCAGCATGGACAGGTCATCAAAGAGCCTGAGAGTGGTTCTGCAGTCACTCAACTGAGCGGAGAACAGCAGGAGACTCTTCCCCAGTAAAGACTGAGAGCTCTTTCCAGCTAGAACTCCACCTACCAGCTGAGAGCCATAGCAGAGCGTCCTTATCTGAACAACAGCAAAAAAAACAAATATGACATTGTGCTGCAGCTCCTGCACTGTAATCAGCCTTTATAGATGAGATCACATACGATGCCAGTATCACCAAACAGTTTGTATGCATAACTGGGAATATGCAACGTGCCTGATTAATTCCTCACATGTACTGCATTTCTCACAAGATTTAAGAGTAACAGAGCACTGTAAAGTTGTCAAACACAAACCAACATGATTTTCTAACCAGATTTAAAGTCATTTCAGCTAAAATGTCTCATACTACACAATCTCTTAAACTTCTAATGTGTGATAATAACAAATATTTTACTTTATCGTTTTTATTTTCACTTTTAAATGCAGTAATTACTATTATTTGTTTACGTAAATAAAAAATAAAAATGAAAAACATTGTCTACTGTATGCATATGCAATACTCATAAATAGGCTACGATTTCTTAAACTTACAAAATCTTAAGACATTATGATCGGATCTTACAGTTTAATTATTTTATTAAATATTTATTATTATTTATTACAATACCAACTAAAAGTTAAAGTGCAATGTACATTATCATACGTGTTGCCTATTACATACGTGTAAATACAAACTCACCACTTTATCTCTTCCTCTGTATGACTCTAACACATTTATGAAGGACTCGACTGAATCCTGCATGATTTGTATAATTCTCATCTGCAGACACGCAATCCTGTAAAATTCATCTTTTTGACAGCAGTCTTGCGTTAGGTTAGTGGACTTCGCACAGGAAGTTATTCAGATTCACGTCAGACCAAAGCAGTCAAGAGCCGATTTCAGTGGTGACGTCATGAGCCATTGTGACGGCATCAAGTGTCTACTGCACCTGCATCAGCCAATCATAGTTGAGTGTGCTGGCAAAGAAAACACTCTCTGGTGTAGGCAGTGGCATTGCATTTTAAGTGTGTGTAAAGATGGGCTAAAGGTTCAAAGTAAATAGTGAACCACAGAGGGGGAAAAAAACGAATATAAAACTTTTTTTCTTTTTATTTGAAAAGAGATTGTCATAAATCACAAAATACACACATCTGAAAGTAAACAATTATCAAAAACATCCCTACGATAATTACAAATGTCAAATTGACAATAATTTGAATAATTATAATGTACCGTAAAATAATTATTTCTACAATATACAAAGCTTTCGATTTTTTAGTTTCCTTTCAATTCTTTCATTCGTTATAAGAAAAAGGCGGTGTTTCTCAGGTCAAAACAGTTTTACATGGATGATAACCATCATCTCCAAGCAGGTCAGCTGTCGTCATTGTCATATATATCTGTCAGTAAGCCAACAAACAAACAGTAAATTAATCAAACTTGCTATTATGATGACAAACAAAACCAAATAGAAATCCCTCTTTTGATGGGACGAAACAAGATATTTGATTTAGGATTTTAAAAATATATATGTACCTGAAGCAGTATCAATGTCGTCATAAACCTCATTCTCCCTAAAAAAATAAAATAATAAAAGCAGAGGATTTTATAACATTTAAAAACTATTAAGCAAATAAAAATTACTCGTATGACTGTATTTAAAATTAATACGTACTCATGCAGAAGGTAATTTAGAGGTACATATCCATCTGTGCAATGAGAGAGAGCATGCAGTTATTAATAATGATATTATTATACTTATTCTTTTACTAAAACTAATTTCTCATTGCTCTGGGTTTTGATCATTTAAGAAAAAAGCCAAAGCCTCAATAGCATATGATTTCCAGCAGGTGGTGTGTGACTCACATTTGCCCAGTTTATTACAGCACAGAAAATGCTTCTTGTTGGTCTCCTGTATAACATCGAGAATCTCTCCATTGACCACCTCCAGGTACTTGCTCCCAGCCTTCTTCAAACTGGCATTAGGATCCACCATCATGGTGTACAGAACTCGGATGGGCCCTTCAAACTGTTAAATAGATGTTATATGTTTACTACGATTTAGGACATCTGGCAGCTTCTCATGGCAATAATCAAGAATCAAAGCTAATCTGTAAAATACAAATGGACAAAAGTAAGACAGGTTCACCTTAAACTTTTTTCGAAACTCTTTCTCCTCTTTCTCCCGCTGCTTGGACTTTATTGGATCGTGGCTAAACAAAACCAAATGGTATAAACTGTCACATATATGATGTTCACCACAATGCACAGAACATTAAAAAACAAATACCAATCAGGTTGCAATGTTAATTAAAAAAAAAAAAAAAGGCAGTGGGGAAACTGATTAATCACGATTAATCGCATCCAAAATAAAAGTTTTTGTTTGCATAATATATGTTTAAATATATTATATTTAATATATAAACAATATATTTTTCTTAAATATATGTGTGTGTATTTATATATACATAATAAATATACATAGTGCACACACATATATTATGTAAACACAAACTTTTATTTTGGATGTGATTAATCGCGTTGGACAGCACTAAAAAGACATTGTAAATGAATACTATTTTGTTCTTGAGTCAAAAGAAACATTAAGATATATTTTTTAATAATTACTGCTTGAAATTTCTATTTTGATCATTATATGATTAATGATCAATACAGAAGATTTGAAGAAACTCCAGTTTGTCATTTGTTCAAAGCGCATGAAGCTGAAGAGAGACACTTCAGCAGCTTTTCATCCGTACAATATGAGACAAAAATAGCAAATAGGAGGAATTTACATAATTGGTGTGATTGTTTGTTTTGGAAGACATATAAACCTTTAAGGTGCGGTCACATTAGTGAAATTTAAGCAAATTTGTGTGACCAAATTAAACCCATTACAAAATCTGTGTGCAGAAATTGTTCACCCAATTGTGTTGATTCCTATAGCTGTATTTTGTGTGTGAAAATTTGCCAAACAACAGTGATTGTGACCGCACCTTATATTTAAATTGACATAAAATGAATAAAAATGAGATCACATCAAATTTTGGCAACCCAGATTATTTTCGTTTGCATTTTATAGCTGAGTGATCAACACTAAAAGTACTCAACAGTACAACCCACTGAACAGACTGTATACCTTATCCCTCATAGCCTCATTTTCATTTTTGCAACATTAAATATTGGTTACCGAGGTCCATTTGTTAAAAAACTGAGATGCGAAGAAAGATGAGAGATACCTGATCTCTGGGGGAGGAGGAGGAAACTCGTCATGCTCCACGTCATCGTACACATCTGCGAGAAGCAGAGCATATTCTAATCAATCCACTGCAGAAACATGAAAAATCACCTCTTGGAAAGATGAAGTCTGTGTATGTTTACTCACCATCACTGTGAAAACTGCTAAAAACAGAAGAAAAAAAAAAACACAATATGAGCTCAAACTTTTGTACGCATAAAAAATGCCCTCTGTCTTCCCTGAACATGAGGCTCGAGGTCTCACCTGT
Organism: Cyprinus carpio; assembly: GCF_018340385.1. Classification (NCBI taxonomy): domain Eukaryota; kingdom Metazoa; phylum Chordata; class Actinopteri; order Cypriniformes; family Cyprinidae; genus Cyprinus; species Cyprinus carpio. The sequence goes on along the minus strand of NC_056582.1, from coordinate 6,798,440 downwards.
CCAGTTGGTCGTTGGAGCCGATATCATCATATAACTCTGGGTTGATGGGCCGGCCCGCAGAAGGGTTGTAGGAGGGCATGGTTTGACCACGAATTTTCCGCTTCACTTCTTCATAATCCACATCCACACAGGAGTTACTAATGTAGCCCACTGAAACAGTAAACACATATTTATAACTTTATGAACACTGTTGGTTTCTATCCTGCTTAAGAAAGTGTCAAGCAAAGTTGGTTTTATGCTGCTATAGACTTTAAAGGAATGGTTAAATATAAATTAAAGTCGCAATGAAATAGAAGTAGCAACAGATCTTTCTTGGATAATGATGATGTAGCGTCTGGACTAATCAGACACACCATTTGACATGTGATTTAACAAATCAATTATGCATTAGATCATTAGATTAACAAATAATCACAGCACCCCCCCCCCCCCCACACACACACACACCCAATAAACATGATGGGTGCCAAGAAAATTCTCTGGTTTTCCTGATGGTATCATCCATCAAATCTTATTTGCCCTTTCCCCGGATGAGTGATTGTATGTACGTATGTTTGTTTGTTTGTTAGACTAGTTTGCATTAGTGTTTAGTTAATAAAACTCTTTTAAGTATTTCAGCGAATTACATTTTTGTTTCTGTTTCTGCCTTGCAAATTAATGTTCCTTACAATTTTGATCCTCGCTACATGCTCTGATGCATTAATACTGTATGAAAGTATTTTCTGTGGCCACGAAAATATCCTTTCTTAGAGTTGATATGAAATTACTCTAAATGTTCGCTGAATGAATAGATTAGTTGCTGGCAATTTAATTCTGCTACAGTTACTACTGGCAGCTCATATAAATAATTGTAATAAAAAATTATTAATTGTAATTATTTATATACATTTCCCTTTTGAGCTTAAATTTACTACAATGATTTTATGTGAAATGGATTATCGTAAAAGAAGAAAATATAGGGTGAGGACTTGGATCGAGATGAAATGCAAGTAGCAACAGATCTTTTCTTTTATATATGGTGATGTACATGAGAGAAACAGATTATCAAACAGTAAGAAAATGTAGGACGGGACTTGGATTGCGATAAAATGGAAGGACCGACAGATTGTCTTCTATATTGTGACATACATCCAAGTGGAACGGATTACTGTAAAAGAAAAAAAAGGGACTTGGGTCACGATGAAATGGAATAATGACAGCTATTTCCTCCATATTGTGATGTACATATGTACGGAGCCCCGCACATGACATGCAAGAAAAAATAAATAAATTGTGTGCACAATTTACTAATTCGTTGCCTTGATGTAGCTACTAAAACGTTCAGATGCTTACTATTTCATTCCCTCGATTTGCTAAATCGTGTGCAGAATTTACTAATTCGTTCTCTCTATTTATAAATCGAGGGAACAAAATAGTAAATCGTGCACACAATTTAGCCTGCTATTCTTTCCTGCATGCCATGTGCAGGGCTCCGTACATATTAGTATGGAGCCCGGGAAGTCACCTGTAGGAGAAAAAAAAAAACAATTCGTGGCAATGGTTTTGCAATCCGTCCCCTCAGTTTATAAACCATACTCACAAATTCTTAAACTGTTCCCTCGGTTTAACAAACCGTACCCACAAATTCATAATCTGTGTGCATACTTTCGCAATCCGTTCCCTCGAGTTTGTAAACTCATGGATTTGTGGCCCCGGCCCTTGTCTGTGCGGCACGTTCGTCCAGGCCACCTGTTTAGGTGAGGGATGCATTGTATTGTGTTTATTAAAAATTATTTTCATAGTAGCCTATGAGACCATGATCAGCACAAAATAGTCTTCTTTTTAGCGTTTATTTTATGTTAATCACCAATAGGATAAACACAGCTGCCTGTGTTTTACATCTTAAACGCTTAAATGAAAAAGATAAGATTTCCTGAATTTTCTGAAAAAGAAAAATGTTTCGAGAGAATATGGTAAAAATCAATAAAAAATTTATTTGCAACAAAAACGTTTTCCCCTTCTCCCAAAACAGCTTATACTACTGTTTCAGCTATTAAACTAGTTCCGTTTTGTATGTAATGGAAAAGTGATTATATTTCGTTTAGTTTTTTTTTATTAATTTAATTTAGAAAAACGTTTGGAGTATTTTTTGTTTGTTAAATGTTTTTTTATTTTTATTTTTTTTAAGTATCAACCAAGCGGCCAGCGGCAGCAGTGAGTTGATCTTAGGTTTGATCAATTTAGCCTTCTCAAATAATCACGACTGTAGAATGTATAGATATAAAACAGTTCAAGCATATCACAATGTAATTTTAAATGTTAAACCTAGATAAATGTGCGCTGTTAGATGCATATCCAACAGTTTGTGTGGAGAGTGGAAGCTGAAGCGCATGGAGGCACCCGCGCGGTTACTTGCGCTTTTTTCATACAGTAGAAACAACTTAAAATACGCCATCATTTTTGCTCATAAAGGTAAGAATAATACATCATTTAGAACTGTAAAGGGTCTACTTTTATTTGTGTGCATTTGCAATATCAACAAAAAGTTGTGCTTTTATAAAATAAATAGTAAAATAGTAAAGCGCTTCACAATGATGAACCGAAATTCAGCGAATTGCCTCACAGACATTATAAAAATATATATCTATAGAAAGCTTTAAATTACATCTTTAAACAAAATAATTCAAATCGAAAACAAAAACTCTTTCATTAGCCTCTCTCTAAAGGCACGTCCAATGAGGAGATGGTGAGTCATTTTTATTCCATCACGTCTAAAATATAAAAATAAGAATAAGCCTAAAATGGGCCCGATTATAATTTGCGTTTTATTTTATAATTGTGTACAATTAAAAAATAAAACACAAATTGTATGCCATATAATAGGCTATGTAAAACTTTGTCCTATAATTGTATAGCTGCTTATATTTTCTGATTTTTATGTTGCTCTGTTCTGAATAGCCTACCTTAAAATTGAAAGGAACGCAATTTTGTCTGATATGTGAATCATTTATTGGCCTATTTTTATTATTATTATTATTATTATTATTTTACATGCGGCAAATGCTTTAAAAACAGCTTTAAAAATTACTTTTTTGCATTCCAGAAGAACTTTTCACTATAAATTTTACAGGTGGCTTGAATGTAAAACATGGATTCATTGCATTCCCATTTGTAAAATAGGATACAAATTAATTGTTGTAGTCTAACCCGATCTCTCTATATTTTGCGCAATATTTAATATTTATATGCAGAAATTGACTTCGTTCGAAAGACTGATAAATTCATAATGGCATGACTGGTTCAGTCGACAGAAATATGGGACACACAGGCCTATAATTTACTGCTGAAATGTTTGTGGGGCAAACCTCAGGTCAGTCTGAGCACTCGTGGTATGCACAGTGCATACAGCCATACACCTGCAGGCGCCACTGTATTTAGGTTAAATATGCATTTAGAAGAAGCTTTTATCCTAAACGACTTACAAAAGAGGAACAAATGACTCCGAAGTCAGTCACAATGCCAGGTTTATTGTACAATAATAATCATGTGCTAAGATTATCACAAATTAAACAAGATTTTGACGCACATCTTTCTTATTAAATCATTGTATTCCACTTCATACCCGTTACAATTGATAGAGAACCACTTTAGAACATTTGCTGTAGGCCTATTCCACATAATAATATGCAATAAAACAATATAGCTACAATATGATTCGTTAACACTTAAGCCACCTATGAGCTTGCTCCATCAATCCATGAGTACAGTTTACAAATCTGAGGGAACCGATTGCGAAAGCATACACACGGATTATGAATTTGTGGGTACGGATTCAAAAACCGAAGGTACGGTTTACAAAATCTGAGCGCACAGATTAGAAATTTGTGGGATCGGTTTATTAATCCGTGGGCACAATTTGTTAAACCGAGGGAACAGTTTAAGAATTCGGGAGTACGGTTTATAAACTGAGGGGACGGATTGCAAAACGATTGGCAAAGATTTTTGTTTTTTTCTCCAACAGGTGACTTCCCGGGCTCCGTAGTAAAGCATTAACAAAAAAAAAAAAGTTGCTAGAGGACTTGAATTGTGATGAAAAGGAAGTACTGATAGATATTTTATTCTGTATTGTGACATACGTCAGAGTGGAACAGATTATCAAAATAAAAAAAAGTAAACAATAAAATAGTAGTACAGGGACTTATTGGATCACAATGAAAAAAAAAAGTGGTGAAAGATCATTTATGCCATATTTTGACATGCCACTGTGTGAAAGGGATTAGCGAACAAGAAAAAATGTTGGTCGAGGACTTGAATTGTGATTGAAAGGAAGTAGCAACAGATATTTTCTTCTGTACTGATCTCTGATCTCACTCTTTCTGAAAATTTAATTGGTTAAATTATTTATTGAATCATGGACTGTAGAATAGAATAGAATAGAACAGAATAGGATAAATTAGTATACAATTGACATTCTGTCCTCTTCACTTCTGAAAGGATGAATATAAGCAGCACACACAAAGCTGACATCACTTCCTGTACAGAATCGCTTGCCTCCTAGACTTTCATTGGAAGTGCATTGGTCAAAACCTGATTTTTGTTTTTGGAAACTAGTTAAAATGACTTTCTGTGGTAATCAACAGCATGTCACAGTCAGAACTTGAGAATATGACTTACTGCTGCCCCTCAGGTTTCGTGCCAGCCATTTCCCCTCCGGGTTGTTGCTCACACGGATGATCTCCACATTCTCTCCCTGCCGCACCGTCAGGTCATTCTTTCCACCCTGCCAGTCCTCTCTCACACGAGCCATGTGGATCACCTCAATAGGTCCATTCAGCTATGCACACAAACATGAATATGAGCATGTTAATATCTGTAGGAATCTTGCAAAAACACATTTATGACATCCTTTTTTAGCTTCAACAGACACAGTAGTTACCTTAAATCTTTTTCTATACTCATTTTCCCACTTCTGCTTTTCTTTCAGTTCTTTCTTGTCCAGCTCTGTCTTTTTAGTCTCTTTCAAAACTTTCCTCTCAGCTGGAACAGGTCTGTAAAATACAGAAATACAGTTCAAAGGAAAGGAACCAGAATAACTTTCTTTCTTCAGTGGAGCCCAAACGGAGAAATTCTCATGTTCACACTGCTGTTTTTAGAACTTGACAGTCCCTGGTTATTTACCTTTTCTTTTAAAGATATTATCACTTAAGCAATAATTCTGCAGTCTGTGGCTACAACATATGGATATAATAAGAGAGATTTTATTCCATCAACTGATATATTATGGAAAGATTATTTGTTCCTCTATGGAATGCATTGATAATGTTAGTTAAGATTTCTTGTGCTTAGTTATAATTCAGTTTTGCTTGACCGACCTTAATAATTAAACAGGCTACAGTCTTTTACTACTTTACTTTTTAGACTTCTATGCACAGATAGAAAAAAATCTGGCCTATACAAATATGCCAGTTATTATTTTTATCTGATGGCCAATAACCTGTAAATTCTTAACTATTTTGCCTAAATACACTAAATTTCAGTCATTACTGCAGTGTCACATGCTCATTCTAATATGCTGATTTTCATCTCAAGAAGCTGCTTCTTCTGTTTTGTTTTTGTGGAAAATGTAAACATTTTTCACTTTTTTTTAAGAGTTAAAATGAACATGATTTTTTATTTATTTTTTTTACTTTGCTAACATTGTAAATGTCTTAACATTCACTTTGATCATTTAATGCATCCTTACTGAATAAAAGTATTAATACATTAACAAACAAACAAACAAAAAATCTTCCTGGCCCCCAACTTTTAAAAAGTACAGTGGAAATGAAAAATGAAAAATGAAACAAAAACACAAACAACTAAAATTGATTTAAATGCTACAAAATAATTTAGCATCACATTGTAATGCACAGTACAAAATAGGCATTAATTTTAATATTTGCTAAGTACATTACAGATTAAATGATAAAGATTAACAGTTGAAGTTGTCAGTTGTCATTTGAATGTAAAAATAGGTGAAATGAGCTTACATACCTGATACTGCTAAACTAAACTTCTACTAATATCCTCTATTAACTGATAAAGTATTATTGTACCATGTTTATATGTACCATATTTCTGTATGCAAATGACTTCTGTTATTATAGAGCAAGTTATGCAATGTTAATGTGTTCATGTTTAGGGCATGATAATAATGCAAATTTCTGAACAAGCAATTGTTGCAGTTTAGTTTCAAAAATGGACTGGGAAGGGAACTCTGCATTGCAAAAGAACACTGATATGACTTACCTGTCTGGGTCTTCATAGATTTCTTGGTCGCTGTCCTACAACACAATAATAATAATAAAAAAACACATTAAAGCACATGCTAAACATATCAAAGGACTGTAATCACTGCACATGGAGACCCTTAAACTTCTCTTTCACTTTTTCTGAGAAGCATACACACAAAAATAACCCAACAGACTGACCTCATGCTGAGAAGAGAAACTGTCAGTCCATGAGTCTGCAACATGAGATGATAAACAAGCTGTTAAACAAAACAAAAAAACATTTGAAACAAATGCCAGATTATATTATGCCAGGGCAAAAGTCCACCATAGTGCTAGGTTGCTGTGAATGGTCACCGGTGGACTGTTTTGTGGTTACTAAGGTTGTTTAGCTCATGTGGTTGCTAGGTGGTTTCCTACTTGTATAAGTTTAAAAAAAAACCTCCCTCAAGTCTCTATGATCTTCAGATATGGTCGCTCAGTGTAAATCTATGAGATTCTTTCATCTGCTTTATAACCCACCAGGTGAAAATCATAAGTCCGATTGCAAACTATATTCACGTTTACCTCTCGGCCTAGGAGGAGTGGGAGGAGGTGGTGGGAGTGGGCTGATGTCATCATAGTCCTCTTGGGGGTCGATGTCTCTGAAAACATTAAAAATCAGAGTTAGATTAAATACTAACCCAAGCAGACTCACTAACAACAAACACACACAAGACTTACAATTAAAAATAACTTTAACGTAACACAATGCATGCTATCTGAGCAGGCTTCATAAGAATCTACAAAAAGAGTCAGGAAATGCCACAGTGCGTGCTTTACACCCACATACTTCCAGGGCGCCAGACTGCACTGTAAGATGCACGTACAACAGAGTTTCAGAATTATTTCTTTATAAATTAGAGATACAGTACAGATATAGAAACAACAACAACACAGTTGTGTTATAGTTTCCTTCCTCTTCTCTTCCAAACTTTGGCAATCTAGACAACTACGTATAGGCAACCACGTATTACTCACAATTCTGAAAAGGATGATGCCTTCTGGCTGGGTTTGTATGGTGGGCGTGCTGGTCCTGCTCAAAATATACCATAAATACTCAAATGGATCAATAAATGCAAATATTTATTGATGAGTGATGTATTTTTATTACTGGTTTGTATATGCAGTTAAGCAATGAAAGGGTTTGGCTCCTACCTTTAGAACTTTGTAGCTCTATGTTTCTTTTGGGTAGAACCACAGGGGCTTTTTTCCGGAAATGATCCAGGTTTACAGACGGAGGACGTTTTGGTTTCGAGGGTCGCGGCCCGACGTTGGGAAGCGGCTTTCTTAGCGGTACTACCTCCGACACGCTCCTCTGGCTCGGCAGTGGTGGTTTAAAAGTTGAAGACACTTTCATGTCGCTGTGCTGCTGAAGTATCTTGCGCTGAAGAAGTTCTCCTGTCAGCTTGACTTTGCTCGGTACACTGACCTCCGTAGGGGGCATCTTAGGACTCCCCTGGGCTCCCAAACGATGAGAAGGAGGAGGTCTTGGGAACACTCCATGAGGACCCGAAGGAAACATCTCTGGTTCACTTTGAGCGTTGAGAGGAAAGACTGATCTCGGAGGCACTGCTGAAATCTTGTTTCGGAGAGCTCCATTGGTTAGAGACTCTGGCAGTGCACCAACCGTATGAGGTTTGATGGAAGATCCACCTCCGGAAGCTGCCATTTCTAACTGAGCATGAAATTTGGCCCGGATGGCCTTGACGTCAACATTTTCCTCCTGTAAAAAAATAAAATAAATTCTCATCTGAGCTCTAAAACAATTCAAATTCCCCTTTGACGGCTGTGTTTCATCTTAAATGTAAATGTAAAGACCTGTTAATTGGTTAACATTAAGTTGTCTCAACATTTCATGTAATTTTACAGTAAAGTAAATTTTACGGTAAAGTACAGTAAAGTTATACTGTTACTGGAAGTGGAAAAAGAACAAGCCAGCTTATAATTTACAGTGAAAAAAATGTAAATTGATATTCCCTGAATCCTCTGTGTGACAGATCACATTTTTCTGATTTTTCAAGGTTTCTTAGATTTTTGTCATCAGTTATGAACATCAGGGTTTTATGTTTCATTTATGTTGTTAAATTAATGTTTATTGCATTAGTTTAGTGTCTGGCATCTTGTATTTGTGTGTATGACACTGTGCTTTCTGTGTATTAATATTTACTTCAGCTTGTGGAAAAACTACTTTTGATGAAGGCTGATTCATCATGTGGCTTTCTCTTTATTACCGTGTTTTTAAGGTGGTTGCCAGTATATTATAAAGGTAAAAAAAAAAAAAAAAAAAAAATTTAGTTATATGACATATTAACACTATTGAAGTTTATGAAACATTTTTTTAAACTAGATATCTCTAATATTTAAAAAGTTGCTACAGTTAGTTCAACTACACTTGCCGATTTTTTTTCTTTTTTACAGTTTAACATTATAGCAATGTGACAGTTTTTACTCTGCATTGTATTAACGTCAAGTATTTTCAGCTAAGCAAAATGAATGAAAAGTTCATTTATTTCAGTAATTCAACTCAAATTGTGAAACTCGTGTATTAAATAAATTCAATGCACACAGACTGAAGTAGTTAAAATCTTTGGTTCTTTTAATTGTGATGATTTTGGCTCACATTTAACAAAAACCCTGGGTGTGCAGTGAATTTATTTAATACACGAGTTTCACAATTTGAGTTGAATTACTGAAATAAATGAACTTTTCCACGACATTCTAATTTATTGAGATGCACCTGTATATATAAGGAATATAAGGAAATGACCATTCTGAGTTAATCATTCACTGTTAGATGTTTTGAAACTAGACTGCCATGTTCTGTGGTAGTGCTGTGCTTCTGTTGAGAGAAACTTGGTCAAACAGTACTGATGGCTTCTGTCACATAAACATATATCTGCACAACGTCTGACCTTTTGGCTGCTTTACCACACAATATTAACAAGCGTGACATGCAGTCTACAAAGCAGGTGTGAATTTTCTAAAAAAATAAAAAAATAACACATTTCAATGTCTGACTTGAGTAATAACTTCAGAGTTACAGAACACTGTGAAGAACGGATAGATGGACACACAGAAGAATGCTCTCCAGCTTCAAACAGTTAAAGGATTGTCCGAGGCTCAACATATGGATCACAGAAAATAATTTTGACTTATGCAAAAACAGAAATGCACTGACAATTTATTGCACACAAGGCTTTGACAACAAATACTTGAATACTTTTTTAAATATACATTCTTAGTCTTCTTGTGAACAATTCAACAGTGTTTCTCCAAGGGGGAAAAACCCCTTTATGAACGCCTTCAGATCCAGTAATTTCAGTAGGAATCTGCATGATCTGTAACTTCACATAAAGTGACTTCTGTATGAGCAATAGCCTAACTTAATTCATATGTAGCCTACTGACATTGGAAAATGGATTTGAATATTAGATTAGTCAAATACCTGTTTCACTCAAATTACGGAGGTAAACTGTTGCATCCATGTTTAAACACCATGTTTAACCAGAAACGCAGACTGCCATTGGAAGCGCATTACTGTAATCAAAGTCGTTGTTTTGCAGTTTTGCTTGTCCTTACGAACTCTGCGATGGGTCGTAATGATTTTCTAAGGTAATTGACAGTAGGGCCACAGATGCTATCGATAGAGATTAACCTGAACCTGAAACCTGCTCAGAGGACTTAGCTGTAATAGAATACATTGTTGTTTGTTCAGAAATAGGTATTGATCAAAATCAGTTGAGGAAAGCAGAAGTTTCTAGCAGAAGTGTGTCCGCAGAATGGACTATAATAGACCTCAGACCACACAATGTCATTATAGTATCTTGTATGCTGATTAAGAATGTCTCTGATTTGATTGCCTTCCTCAGATGTTGAGGGCATACATAAATATCAGTGATTTAGCATGCATCTGTCAGTATCTTATGCGTGGTATTTTTAAACAATAGCTTGAAGACATCATACATTGCGTGGAAGATAATAAACTGCCATGAACTGTTCAAGAAGTGAGCAGCAGATTCAGAACAATAGCGAGGCACAGGAAGTGTCTCCAACCACACACCTTTGCACAGCACATCATTCAGCACCGGTTGCCATGGAGATGACAGTCAAAAGCGAACCAATCAGCTACATGCATGCAACCCGTGTTAATGACAAAAGAAAAATGAAAGCTTTGTCTTATCTGCTTCAGCAACAATCATCTCATTCACATTTTGAAATCACACTAAAATGATCCTTCTTACAGAGACTCGTTTTTCTTTCTTTTGAGGATTTTTGTGATATGTCTTCAACAACAGCCCTGGATTAACTTATTATTTCTTCATTTATTTATTTATTTATTTATTAATGCGTATTTCAACTCAGGGTTAAGTAATATTTCACATTAACATTTTGAAAGGAAGTTGAAATGTGCTAAAGATATTCATAGGAAAATAAAAGTATGAAGATCATGAAACAAGACAACACAAGATTAGCTACTTAAGGGTTAAAAAAAAAATTCCCATGATGAGGGTGTTCTCAATACACTCGGTTCAGTTCAGACAGATCTCTGAAGACCTAAACAGCACGCATGAAGTATTTCGGGATCTCAGCTGCTGATGTTGATGATGACCAAAACAGTTACTGGAATACTGGAGTAAAAAGTTGTAATAATAACAACAACAACTTAATAGCTACAGGAGAAGCGATTATTTAGATTTTAGGCCTGACCAACTTTATGACTTCAGCATCAGAATGAACTGATTCTTCAGCAGTCATCTAATGATAATTATATAGCAGGTCTGAAAATACTTATTTACAGTCATTTTACTAAAAAGAGAATCGAACTGGCCTTACCATGTGTTTTATTTCCAAAGCTTCATGTCATGTGAGTTGAGCTGAAGAGAGCGGCAGACTGCAGCAGTTTCCTGAAGCGCAGATGAACGACCACTCAAACCTGTTACAGCAGGAAGTACTCTAGAAATGAATGAAGGCAAATCCATTGGGCAACTCCGCATTTACATACAGGCCTATCAGCTGCTGTGAGATGCATTAAAATAAACCACGTCTTTGCATGTCTACATACATATTCAGGCCTGAGAAATGTTGTATCACCTCGGAACGAAGAGAGTTTAGTTTATTGATGACTTGAGTAATGGTCTGGTTTAATATACTTAAATATAATTTATGGAAACATTGTACATTTTGAATATTGCCTATCTCACATCTAAACTGTGATGGAGAGGCGGACGGAGCTTTGCCTCCCTCTGTCGGTCAGAATGGAAAATAACCAATTTTGTGTGGCTTTTTCCCCCTTCTTCTTCTTATTTCTTGAAAAAAATAAAAATATTAATTCACACAGCAGTTATCGGTATATAAAGCACCTTTGCAGAAATCTTAGGATATTTTTCTAAAGGAAATGAAAGTGTTTATTATGTGTCCTCATAATGGCCCACTGTCCAATTGTATTTAGTTTATTGAGTTTTAGATATAGTGCTCACAAGATACACATTTATATATCTGCTGAATGGTTTTCTGAAAGATTAAGGTCCATTAAGGATGAAGTTCAGGGGAAAAAAATCTTATATCTAAATGCACAGAAATATAGGCAAGAAGGATTTAGTTTATAACCTGAGACTCAAGCAAAAATGTGGGCAGCTGTTACTTGAAAAAATTACTTAGTAGGGTGTTGGATCCCTTTTAAAATTGAGAAATATGTAATTAAATATCCTTAGTGACTTTTTTAATATAAAGGAATTAGCCTGTGTAAAGAAGCTCATTAAAAAAATGCACTATAGAACTACATTTGAGAATTCTAACTAAGCATAATTATTTTTGTGAGGTTTTAAACTGTGCTACTCATAAAAACAAAAGGGTCAACGTTAATTTCTTGTCATTTGAATATTCTCCGTACAGCGAGGTTCACAAGGTTCTGCTTAGAAACAAAATACATTTTTAGATCCTAAATTAGACTTTGCAGACCTAAACAAATAGTACAGCAAGACTTTATCAATGAATCTTGTTTATTTTCACATTTAAAAATAAGTCATCTTATAACCTTTAAGTTGACCGGGAAAAAAATATTACATTAACATTAACCGTACCAAGGCATCTTAAAAACTAAATAATATATAAACACAATCTCAACACAGAGAGTGTGACAATGCATTTCCACACCATAGAAAAACAAAGGAAAAAAAACAAAACAATTAAAAGTACTTAACATGACTCTCAGATTAGTGTCAGTCTCACTACAGTACTACAGTAGTGCATGATATTCTGAATGAAAAGGTAAAATAGCTGAAATATCGGTACTGTTGAGTTGAGTTCAGGGTTCAAGCTCAGTTTACAATTATTTACTGTGTAAAAGAACAACACAAAAATCTGAAAGACTTTCGTGAATCCCTTAAAATCTCATTTTGAGAAAAAATTGGGATTCCATTGCTTACACACAACGTCTTGTTAATGAATACGCTGCATCAGCCCAGCGTTTCTTGTACAGATCACAACCAGTCTCCTAAAAGCAGTAAGAATTTGGGAGAAGAGAAGAAATCGGCACTGAGAAGTGAATTTGCACATTAGTGATGTCACAAAGTAAGAGCAATAGGCTTCATCCGATGAAAAACAGGCAGAAGGAAGAGAGCACACACACAGCCGTCCTTTTTGGCTGCTCAGGTAACAATATCAGTTAATGAACCACTTCATCTGCATGAAATGATTAAATCAATTCACAATATAAAGACAGAGTCCTTCAAAATACACGGGAATAATGTCATGATGCTATTTAAAATTCTTCAAAGAACTCCAAGTTCTTTTCTCATCGCAGAAGCATGCTTTTTGCAAAAAAAAATACGGTGTCTTAACTTTCCAGCAGCAAGACACTTAAAAAAACTAAAATAAAGGGGAAAAAGCTAGCTTACAAATATTAAACTAATCCCTGACCGGACACATTTAGCTAAAACTGGCATAAATTTGGGAACGAAGATGATAACTGGGCAATAACATCTAAAAGTAGGCCCACAAGAAATCTCCAGCCGCAAACTCTTTCCACAACCTTGTTTTGGCTAAGTTGCACCATTTTTCAAGATTTACCATATTTATCCAGAAAATGAGTCCAAAAGTGCTTGAAACACCTCAATCTGTCATGATTGAAAGGAATACTGAGTTCATAGAGTTCAGTGTCAAAGAATCAACAGTTTGAAACGATGTCCTCAAACGTTTTATTAAACTTCAGTTTGAGGAACTGAGACAAATTTAAATGTACAGAATGTCAATTTTTCTTGAAATTTTTTTTTTTAAATAAATAAATTGCTTTATGAATCCCCTATTTCCCCTTCCCAGACATTTAATACTAATGAAACTGGCCTATAAGTTATGGCCATTGTATGGTAATTCCCGGCTGCACAGTAAAAATAAAACAATACAAAAAATTGATAATCATGCATATGAACCATGATTCATGTGATTTTGTACAGTGACCTCTGTCTAATTTAACACCCCCAGAATTAAAAAAAGCATTCCTTCACAGATATTAGACATTCAAAAAACCAATGGGGTGTTTTCAGTTCATGATATGGTCAACCACTACACCTTCCTCTATAAAAATAAATAAAATATTTACAAATTAACGGCGAAACCAGAACATTGTCTAACACCCTGATGCATCTGTATTTGCAGTGACCCAGTGTGTGTTATATGGCAGAGGTCTCGCTGTTTGTCAGTCTCTCACTCGCAGTAGCATGATGACGTCGAAGACACATTACATTCTGAACTGCATTGAAATGCATCCTGTGCAAAAATAAAAAAAACCCTACCAAAAATATCCCAGCACATACCACTGAGATATTCCTCATAAACGAAATGGGTTTGTAATGAAATAAATAACAGGCCTGTGGAAAAAAAGCAGTAGGATTTTGTGAGTCAACATTCTTTTTCCAGTCATTCTGCCACTCCCTCGTCCGTATGAAACATACAGCCATCTTCTCTGAAGCACAGGGGTCTGAGACCAGTCTTTAGAGCCCTCCACAGTTCTCGACTCACACAACATACTGCTTGGAGCTGTAATTTGTCGAGTAGGCCTGTCTGCTGTACTCAAAGTGGTCGGTGAGCACTGTGCTGCGAGTGTGCTGAAAGTCTGAGCTGTGAGCGAAGGGCCCGGAGCCGTTGGACTGGGGCTTGTCGAATGAAACCATGTCCTGTGCTGAAACTGGCAGCAGTTTCTTTTTGGCCTCCTGGTTAGAATCATATTTCGCCTGGTGAGAAAAGCAATATTTAAGTTGACATCAGTTTTTGCATTCCACTATACAACCATCCTCTTCATTTGTGGTTGAAAAAACAATTAAAGATATGTATAATGACCTTATTATAGAGGAAGACGCCTAGTATTGCTGTCATCATGCCGATAATGTTGGAGGTGTTGACGGGGTTCCTCAGCATCAGTAGGGATATACTGATGACCATGATCCTCTTTGTTGCGTTGGCTACAGCGTAACTGAGTGGGCTGACCAGGTTCAGCACACTGAAAGCTATCATGTTTTGTGCAAAGTTGCAGAAACCACTAATGAGGAGCAGCACAATTGTTCCTGTCCAGTTGGAAACCTCTGTCTGTAGAAGAAGGTGGAGGAAAAATGAGTGTGGGCATCAAGAGCTGGGCTGAATCTCATGAAACCTGTTTAAAAATGTACACTACTATTTTTTTTTGTTTGTTTTTGAAGGAAGTCTTATGCTCACCAAGGCTGCATTTATTGGATAAAAATGACAGTAATGTTGTGAAATATTGTTTTAATTTAAAACAGCTGTTTTCTATTGTAATAAAATGTAATTTATACCCGTGATGCAAAGCTGAATTTTCAGCATCATTACTCCAGTCTTCAGTGTCACATGATCATTCAGAAATCATACTATTATGCTGATTTGCTGCTCAAGAAACATTTCTGATTATTAACGTTAAAGATTGTTTTGCTGCTTAATATTTTTGAGAAAACCATGACACTTTTCTGGATTCTTTGATGAATAGAAAGTTCAAAAGAGCACAATTTCTTTGAAAAAGATAGATTTGTAAGAATTTAAAAGTCTTTACTGCCACTTTTGATCCAAGTTACTTAGCCATTGCTGAATAAAAAATAAAAAAAAAAAAAAAAATTTAAATCTTACTGACCCTACACTTTTGAATGACCTTTTGTACACACACACACACACATTATGTATGTGCGTGTGTGTATCTAGAAATATATATAGACCTATATAAAATATATACTCATTATTGGAAATTAATGAAATGTCAATTGTAGAAAACTCTGAAAACATGTCATACTGAATTCAATTTAAGATAATTTAAATACAGATAAAAATAATTCATTAAACAAAATCATTGTGTCTAAACAGACCCTTTGTAATTTCATTACTATATTACAGTGGTGCAGACAAAACAATGTCACAGTGCCAAAATTCTTTATCTAAAACTTTTTTTTTTGGGGGACAAAATATGAACTGGCCATATTTGGACATACTCCATAATTCAGATAAAAATCATTAAAAACCATTTACCAGGTCTCCATCCATCAGGAAGGTTGAGAAGTCCACTAAAATCCATGTGGGCAGCATAAACAAAAGTGCATTGAAGCCCAGGATGTTCAGTAATTGGAGGTGATGAATCCTTGTGTCACGCAAGACCTAAAACAACCACAAAAATCATTTCATACAAGAAGCCATTCCAGACTTTTTCCTAACTGACAGAAACCACCTCATAAAAATATGAACCTTTTTCGAGAATATGTTCTGTAAAGAGAAGCAGAGCGTTGCTGCCAGAGCGCTGATCAATCCAGAGACGTCAAAGGACAATTCAGTGACGGTGGCCAACAGAACACCTCCAATGATGGGTATAAGAGACACATAGACCTGGTCCAAAAAAAAAAAAAAAAAAACTCATCAAACAAACAATTCAAACTTAAGTATCAGATTACTAATAAGCAACCGGTGACTGTTTAAGCCATTATGAATTCAGTAAATACATGACTTATTTCTAACTGTGTTTAGATGAAGACAGACCTTTGTGGTTTGCTTCTCTCTCATGATAATCCGTGACAGCAGAACCACCCAGATGGGCATGGTGGCCTTCACTAGAATGAAGGAATGAAAAGAAGACATGCATTCACTCATCTAATAACATCAGCTGTTAGTGTCATCACACGTTCTTCAGTAAAGTCTTATGATCGCACCTGGTGTCTGAAACATCTCAGCTGCAGTCGAGTCCTCAAAAAAACAACACTCACGCTCTTCCTGCTGATTCCTGCACTAATGCTGCTTTATATTTAAAGCACACAGCTGTTTAAAGCAATCGGTGTCCGAACAAACTTAAAGGGATACTCCACCCCATAATGAAAATTGTCATTATTCACTTACCCCCATGTCGTCCCAAACCCGTAAAAGCTTTGTTCGTCTTCGGAACACAATTTAAGATATTTTGGATGAAAACCGGGAGACTGTCCCATAGACTGCCAAATAAATAACAGTGTCAAGGTCCAGAAAAGTATGAAAAGCATCGTCAGAATAGTCCATCTGCCATCAGTGGTTCAACCGTAACATTATGAAGCGACAAGAATACTTTTTGTACACAAAGAAAACAAAAATAACGTCTTTATTCAACAATTCCTCTTCTCTGTGTCTCTCCAAATGAGCGTATCGCCATTTTGGCAAATCTGAGCAGTATGCAAGCCGCGTATGCTCTTCTGTGTCAGCCGTGCTGCGCTGATGCAGCCTATGGGATAGTCACAAGCCTCCCGGTTTTCATCCAAAATATCTTAAATTGTGTTCCGACGACGAACGAAGACGGACCAAGCTTTTACAGGTTTGGAACAACATGGGGGTAAGTGATTAATGACAAAATTTTCATTTTGGGGTGGAATAATCCTTTAAATGCATCAGACGTCGCTGCAAATGGGCCGCATTGCAGGTCATCTGACACTAAAGCCAAAAAATAATAAAAATCTGAACACTCAACGACACTTAAAATTTTTCCTAGTAGAAAAGCTGACTAGACTAAAAATCTATATAAATGGAAACAAAGTAAAGGTCTGTTCACACCAAGAACAGACCTTTGAAATTTTCACTTTTTAAGCTTTTCTTGCATGGAAGCGAGGGGCGGGTTGAGCAGTAGCTCATTATCATTTAAAGAGACATGCACTGAAACGGCTCGCTGTGAACAGAGCTTGTTGAAGAGCTAAAAAGGGTGTCGTTTTACACAACTACTAAGGAATTTTAACCAAAGTATGTTGCGGACATTTCATGCACACCCTAAGAATTATTTCCAACTTGTGGAAAATGGGCATCTGATAACCCCTTTAACTTCCATGACCTTCCCAAGCCTGGAAATCACAGTTATATCACGTGTCCTTCAAGTAAAGTGGGAAACCACGTAATTAAGAGTTATGAGTACATGAACAACCAAGCGAAGTCGTATTTACAAGTGGGAAGTCTAAATGATACACAAGTTGCCAAGCTGATTTGAAACACTGCTATCACGATAAAAAATCTCTATAATCTATACACAGAGATCAGAGTAAGCAGAAGGCAAGTCTGTAGTGTGTTGTAATGAATGATTTTCCAAGTCAACCATTGATAAACCATTGACCATTTGATACCACTATAAATAAGTGATTAAAACATGAATTTTCATAATTGTTATGTTTCTGACTTGATTACTTCAGACATATTGAATGCATGTTAAATGTTTGTTATGTCTGAATTGGATCTATTTGAAAGAGCTCAATAAAACAGCATGCATAACACTCTATATGAGCTGCTTTAAATGACAACAACATCACATTGTAGGACATCACTGCGTGACTTTTCAAACAATAACTTACTACTAAGTCCTAACTTTCCTGTATTTTTTTAACAACATGTTTGTAAGAAAACATTTCATGTCTATATGTACAGCTCTACTCTGCTAATACTCATTGTACATTCTGCAGATGAAGCTTCTTTTACTATCAGGGTTTCTAACACTACCGCAGGGTTTGATAATAACGGAGGCCATGTAAACAAAAGGAACTGAGGCTTACAAAACGAGACAAGTCTGTATTACAGATCTGCAGCCACTCAGGTGGATGATGTGGCAGTGTTATTAAGATTGCGGAAGTGACGTAGTCTGGGATCACTGCAAATAAAGTGTAGTGTTGTCAAAACTCCCTTAAATTACGATTTGTTTCCTAGAGTTTGGATGAAAGTGGACGTTTAAATTGCGAACGCAGGTTGAATTCACAGCAGAGATTTGTGGTTAATGACAGACAGTGATAAATGAATAACCTACGGCTATTTAAACTCGATTAAACGAGCCGAGCCGAGCCTATCCGAACTGGTTGGGTTTAAACTGAGCTCGAAGAATAAGGCCTGTGATACCGAATAACCGAAAGCGTACCGTTACTCACCAGTGTGCGCGTACGACACCGGGACCTTCCATATGCTGAAATGGGCCGAGACGGAGGCGAAGTATTTCCCGAAGGCGAGCGGCAGAATGAACCAGCGGTAGTAACGGGCCGGTAGCTCCGCTCGCGGGACGCCCCAGGCTCGCAGCAGCGGCGGGAGAAACACGATGATGGAGACTATATGAAAGAGAGAGACTGTGACCGGATAGGGGAAGCCGTTGAGGATGATTTTATTGACCACGTTGCCTCCAGAGCTGACGGTGTACCAGCACAGGCACAGCACCCCGATCCGAATCCCCTCCCGCACTGGCGGGCGCTGCTCCACCGCGGCCATCTTTCAGCGCAAGCCGCGACGCGACGAGAGCGACGAGCCACACTGGAAAGAGTCGCTGGTGGAAGAGTCACGTGACTCCGTGAAGCCACGCCCCTTCCAAAATCACCATGGTGACAGGCTGCGAGAGTTCGGTTAGATTCAGGAGAGAGGTGTTCTCTTCTGTTCGTTTAGATCGGGTTAAATGTTTACTTAAATAAATTTAATGGAGCAACGCTCAGAATTTTGCCACCACGGTTATCGAAAAGGTTCTTTCTGCATTCTGAAAGTTTCGTACACTGTCTAAAGGAGACCCCATGCTCATTCATTATAGTAACTGCAGTTATTATATTTATGTGTTAAACTGTAGAGCTTGTTTTTACTAAATAAATAACAAAATATGTGTAACGCCTCTGGCTTGCTTAGTTGGGGACACTTCATTTACAGCGATATCATTGACTTGATTGCAAATTATTGCACAGATACTGTTTAAACTGAACTGAGCTGCATGATGACATCACTGAATTCAATGATGAACTGCCTTTAACTGTCATTTTGCATTATTGACACACTGTTTTCCTAATTAATGTTGTTCAGTTGCTTTGACGCAATCTTTTTTGTTTAAAGCGCTATATAAATAAAGGTGACTTGACTTGACTCAGGATAAATCTATTTGCGTATACTAATAATTTCCCAACAATCATTTATCACGTCATTGGTCCATTGTTAGGAGTCAGGAAGGAGGCCCTTGTAAAAAAATCCTAAAGGATTCCAATAAGAAAATTGTACAGGATTCTAATTGGAATTTCTATCCTATTTTGGAACCGTTCCTATAGGATTCCGATAGGAATAGTCTTATAGGACAAGACATAAATATCCTGTAGGATCATTCCTATAGGATTTTAATGGGATCCAGTTGGGTGACTGTTTATATGGGATTTCTATTTTTTTTATTTTATTCTAAAGGTACACTTTTCCATTGTATTTGTTTTATGAACAAATAGTACTTGCAGTTTGTTTAAACTCACACTCATGTAGACATTGTTCATTGTATGTTGCACAACCTTCAGTAACATTGTAAACAACATGAGAGGTGATTTGTGCAGCACACAGCATTAGTGCAAAAATTTCTAAAGCACTGATAATGGATTGATCACACACACACACACACACACACACACACAGTATGTAGCACTTGTGTCCTCCAATGTAAATATCCCCTGGACCAGTTCTAGACTCTAAAGGTGTGAGGAGGAACATATAAAGCATATACAGGAGACCAGAAGTTGAATATAAAAACACTTTACTGTAACAATAATAATAATAATAGCAAATACAATCACATCACAACACAGAACAATAAAACATCAAACAATATGTATAATTTGATATAGTAACTCAGTTTAAATTCCCTTTGAGGTGTATAATACTGTTCATTTCATGCAATAAATGCAATAAAGTTCCGTTTGTGTGTAATGTAAAAAGAGAGAAAAAATATTGTATCAAATATATTCCAAAGCAATCACTAATGCTCTGCCAATTGAACATATGCACGATTACTTCCTGGTTTTAGATAAGCCAGCTCAGTCATTTCCAGTCAATTGTACTGTGCTTTAAGGGGAGTGCCCTTTGCTCAGTTTCTCTACAAAATCCATTCACAATTTGAAGAAAATTTTTGTTTATCTAAGAGGACCAAACTTCCACATTTACCATTTCAGGAATGACAAACACGCGGGTGTTAAATATTACGCAGGTAAATCTGCTAAATTGTTCTGGACTCATTGCTATGATTGACAGTTATAAGGGAAGACAAGCCAATGTCAAAATAGAGCGGTCCATTAAGTGATTCAGACTAAATTCAGAGTTGCAAAACTACAACATTAACAAGCCTGTGTTGACTGAATATATTTAGCAGCTTTTACAGTTAAAGATAAAACTTTAAAAATGTAGTTACTAAATTGAATCTAAAAATATTTCAAAATATTTAATGCATTATTTAATTGTTATACCATTAATATTTAACTTATTTCATTCGTAGTTAACTGGTTCTTCCTTATACGCTGTTGGTGTCGGGGCATATTTTTTTTTATTAAATGACATGAGACTTTATGATTCCTGCACTTGCTATACTTTATACTTCAGTACAATAAAAGTACACAAATTTGGAGTTAAAATCTTTAAAGTGAATTGTACTGCACAGCTATAGAGTTGAGAGGGCAAATATTATAAGTGTTTAAAATGTGTTCATGACAATGACGGTAAGTAACTGATTATCAATCATACCATTATGATGTCATTTGGGAGATAGCATCTCTAATGTTAGCCTAAACCAGTGGTTCTCAAAGTGTGGTACGAGTCCCTCTAGTGGTACACAGAGGAATCACTAAGTTAATTATAAATTAATGTTAAAACACAATACATTTGATCTTAAATGTAAAAACAACTTTATTCAAATAAAGATTAAGTACAATACAGTTTTTATTTAACTTTTAGGTACAACACATTTTAATTTAATCATTATTTACGTTTTTTTTAATTTACCTGTATGTAAGCACAGTGCAGTGTTAATGTTCTGTGTATTTGCAATGTTGAAGTGGCTGACAACAGTAAATATTCTTATTAGGAATAAAACTGTCTGGTTTTTTGATGTTTTTTTTTTTTTTTTTTACTGTGCAGAGCTGTAGTTGAATAGTTAGGCCTACTATGCTACTGAATTTTAATGCTGGTTAAGTTTAAGCACCACTGGCCTAAACAGTTACTATAGTGTTTCGACATATAAAAATATTTGTTGTTAAATAAAATAAAACATAATGCCATCATCTATCAATATTGTTATGCTATCATTATTTATCGTGTAGCATGTTTTTTTTTATTTTTGTTATTGTTTATTTTTTCAATTTCTAACAAGAACTAGGCATGAGAGGTTTCTGTACCTATAAACCACAACATTAAATCATCTTTACCGGAAGTTTACGAGCTGGCTTATCTTTATGCAGAAAGTTATAAAGAGCGCTCCGTCCATATGGTCAACTGGTTACCAGGCAACGCAGCAGGTCCTCTCGCTGACCAAGACTCGCCATATTATTCTCTTGTCATGCGCGTCTTCTCCATGTACACACACACACATATCACGGGAGAATTGTTGTCCCATGTCAAACTCTTTAACTGGAACATAAAACCTGACCTGGACAACAGAACATATTACTCCATCAATACAAATAATTAAAGTATAGCGCTAAGTTACACAAAAACGTAAACCACAATTCAAAACAGCTCAAAATGGTGTCAGAACAGGCATTTTGTACTAACTACTCCAGTGTTTTATACAATTTAATTTTATTATAAACAGCTTACATTAATATTTCATTAATATCAGTTGTTAAACAATTTTGCTATGTAATGGCAGACTCCTATAACAATCAAAAAAAATAAATAAATCAAAAAAACAACAAAAGATATATTTCAACCACTCAAAATTGCTTTAAATAAAATTCAAACAAGATAAACAATGTTATTTCTACCTCTTTAGCTTCTTTAAATCAACTTTTAACAAGTTAAACAACATTAATCACTCGATTTCTCAGCTTCTTCTCCTCTTCAACCGTTACTGTTCAAAGTATGCGCGCTACAGTTGCACGCCACTACATTCGGATTTCTTAAAGGGGAAGCGTACCATTATAAATGTTTGTGTTTCTATGAATTTTTAGTCACATGTAATACACTTATTCGGACATTATGAAATATTTATTATATTTGCCTTACTGTATTAGGAATTTCAGTTTTTATATTTGTGTATATTCATGTAGGCTGCATTTTTATAGGTTACAACACACACACACACACACACACACACACACACACACACACACACACACACACACACACACACACACACACACACACACACACACACACACACACACACACACACACAGTGTTACTCAAAAAAAGTAAAGTTACTCTTAAAAGGTAAGTAATTAACAGAATCAAATAAGATCCTGCAGGACAAAGTGAATTTCCATTTAAAAATCACAATGTCCAATATGATACAAATCAATAAAAGATCCTACATGAAAAATTTGAATCCCATTAAATAAAACACAATGTCCAATAAGATTCTAAGCATCAAATAAAATCCTACAGGACACAGTAAAATCCCATCAAAATCAATCAGAATGTCCAATAGGATTCTAAGAATCAAATAAAATCCAATAGGACAAAGTGAAATTCCATTAAAATCAATCAGAATGTCCAATAGGACTCTAAGAATCCAGTAAGATCCAAAAGGATAAACTGAAATTCCAATAGGATTTGTCTCGTATAGTGTACTGTATGTGCACTCTTATCAGTGTATTTATCTGTCTTTGTCTGCCTCCTCTCTTGATTGGAAGATGACATCCAGTGTAAATCATGTCCTGCTGTCCAGGAGCAAGCTGCCTCTATCTCAATATTTTGGAAGAAATTGACAGAAAGTGTCCTCGTAAACCTATACATATACAGCTGAAATTCTCAACTGATTTGTGTGTGTGGGTGTGTGTGTTTGTTGTGTGACTCCTCATACATAAGCATGTTTAATTTTAATAATAAAAAAAAATAACACTCTGTTCCTTCCACTGTTCTCGTGTTTGTAAGATGCAGCGCCCCCTGCTGACCGTTATCTTTCTTAGATACTGTTGCTAACAACAATCAACCCTCTGAAACGGAGGCAGACGATTAAAGTCACCTCAAGAGTTTGTAAGGTAAGATAAGACTTTATTAACCTAGTTAGTTAGTTAGTTAATAGTTAGTAGTCACTCACAGAAATGTTGAGGGAAAGTCAGACGCCACCGTCTCTTTCTCTGGGGAACATAATGTCACTTCCCTTAACCTATTCATTCATACATTTCTCACGTAAATTATTATTATTATTGAAAGGCCTCTGGGTTTTTGTATTTGATGGATCGATCGAGACTCGCACAACAGAAGATTATGGGATTATGACTAGAAATGATGGTTTCTAGGGGATTTCTGGGCAGATGAAATCATTTTACAGTCTCAGTTAATCAAACGTTTAATGTACGATAACGTTACTTCATGTGAAATGTTTAGCTTGTACTGTAAATATTTATACCGTATTATTTAATATTGTTTGCATAATGATAATGTACCACATTTTCTAGCCAGCTTATTATTTTTAACGTAAGAGGGAACTTAAAAAAGTTTGCAGAGATTGCTGTTTTTTTTTTTTTTTTACAGATCATATGACTTGGTGACGGTGAAGTTTGTTGTTACTTGTGTGTTGTGTTTATTATTCATAATTCAAATCTTCTGTTGTTAGCCCAGTGTTGGATTCATGATGTCTGGCGGAGGGCCCCCGACCAAAGCTGGCTTTGACAGCAGTGTGGGTGAAAGTGGTATGCAATTAAAACATTGTAATTGATGATTATGAATTATTATCATGTAGATGAATGTTCTTATGCAACCAGATGTTTGTGTCCAGATGAGACAGATCTACAAAGAGTACACCGACTGCGGCTGGAGTTACGCCGACTGGAAAGGAATCGCGAGCTCTACTTGCAGGAAGAAGAAACTTTACGCAAACAGCGGTCAGTCCCACAGTCACCCACAAGATGTTTTCAGGAGCCATTTTTATTAATTTACCTTCAGGTTAATAAAACAAAATAAATAAAAAAATAAATTTCATTAAAATAACATTAATACACACACACATAGAGAAAAAAAATGGCACTGATCATATATGAAGTAAATATTATTTTTATTCTAAAAATGCATTGGTTTTCTTTTAGGAGTAGACTAGTTATGATTTGTCAGTAGATGCGTATCATTTTGCACAACAGTGTTGCATTATTTACTGCAATTGTGCGTGTTTGTCTACAGGCAACAGATTGCTGAGCTGCGTGGAGAACAAGAGAGGTTGCTGCGAACGCACAGAGAGAGTGAAAGTCCGGCTGTTAAGGCTGTCAGAGCTCTGGTGAAGCAGCGCGACAAGCTGGACGAAGAAATCGAGAAAGAAAAACAGACCCAAGCAGAGCTGCAAAAAGAGGTGCATATGTGCCTAAGTATTAAACATAGTCACAAAACACATTCTCATACTGTGCAAAATGTAGTTATTTGCTTGCGTTCGGTTTACAGATCATGATTATGGAGAAAAAACTGGTGGAAATGAAAAGAGGACAGGCTTCCCACAGTAACAATTCTCAGCCCCGTGACATTCAGAAGGCCATACGTACCACACAGAGCAAACTGGATCGGGTAAACAGAGAATCAAACATTTTACACCATGCATTTTTACAGACAACAAAGTTGTAGGCACTTTACATGTAAATCAGACCCTTCTGATTTAAGTGTTTTTTGGCCAGAGTAAACAGGACAAGATTCTATGGCGAAACATTTGGCCATGCAAAACTTGATGTAATTTGTTCTTTAGATAATGCTGCGCTGGAGTGAGTCTCAGTATCTGTTTATACACTACCAATTAATTTCTTTGTAATAAAACTGATTATCTATGATTTAGATTCAAAAATAACTTGTGCAGATGTGCAGTGCCCTGATGTGTACTGTAAATTTACATACATTTTACAACTTATGAACATGCGTTTACTTCTTACATCTTAATAACTGGTCAGTGAAGGAAACTGAATATTTTCATTTTTTGTCTATTGTAATGCTGGAGTTGTGACAACGGAGATGTGGATCCAAATGCAGCTTTTATTAGAATCGTAGTCAGACAGGCAGGGTCAAACACCAGCAAACAATCATAATCCAGGATGAGACAAAAGAGTAATCCAATAAACAGGCGAAGGTCAGGGCAGGCAGCAAACAATCAAAAAACAAGGAAACAGTCCGGTGTCAAAAACAAGGAACAAGGTAACACAGGAAACTACGGGAGACCGCAGGAATGCTACAGGCTAACAATACTGAGCATTGAGTGTGTTTAGAACCAGGCTTTAAATAGGGTGAGACAGATGAGGTTACAAGACACAGGTGAATACAATCAGTGATGATAAATCCAGGCAAAGGATTATGGGGAATGAAGTCCAGGGTAAAGTGGCAAGAGTCTGTAATGCTAGGGATTGTGACATCTATAAAGCTCTTCTGACTTGTTTGTTAGCTCTATAGATACATCATCAAGGCAGAAGCAGCCGTTCTGAATGCAGCGACTACATGTAATGCACATGTAAACAAATTTGTGATTGCAGAGTTTAGGGTTCATAAACAGAACTTTCAGAAACTGAAAGTGGATTGGATTCATGTGGATTGGCGAAAAGCAGTGCATTTAAACATACCCAATGTGTGGATGAACTACTCCATTAATGTATTTTTCCCTTGTTGTCCCTGCAGTCTCGTGCTCGCTTTAATGAACAGATGAAGATAAACAGCCAGCACAGAAAAGATATTGAGATACTACACATGCAGCGTACCCGATTCCAGCAGCTGTATCGCAAACTGGAAAAGGTTGTGGATTCTGGGCAGCTCTGGAGTGTTGTGTAAAATGAGTTTGATTGAACACAGTTAAAGGAATAATTCACCCAAAATTAAAATTTGCTGAAAATTTACTCACCCTTAGGTCATCCAAGATATAGATGAGTTTGTTACTTCATCAAAACAGATTTGAAGAAATTTGGCATCGCATTCCTTGCTCACGAATGGATCAACTGTAATAAATGGGTGCCGTCAGAACGAGAGTTCGAACAGCTGATAAAAACATCACTAGTAATCCACATGACTCCAGTCTATCAGTTGGATTTTGTAAAAATTTAAAAAAACATGTTTGTAGGTAGCAAATCCATCATTAAGACATTTTGGCTTTATACCATCACTTCTGGCCAAAATCCAGAATAACGCCTCCTTCAGTGAAAAAGTCCATCCCCTTTTGTTTTTATCAGCTGTTTGAACTCTCATTCTGACGGCATCCATAGGATCCATTGGTGAACAAGTGATGTAATGCTAAATTTCTCCAGATCTGTTCTGATGAAGAAAGAAACTCTTCTACATCTTGAATGGCCTGAGTCAGGAGGTTGAGTCAGTTTTCAGCAATCTTTCATTTCTGGGTGAACTAGTCCTTTAAAACAGGTGCTCTGTCTTTCTTTCAGGTATTGCAAGATATTCGTAAGGATATTGCTGAAGTTGTCGACAAGTCAGCCACAGCTTATGATGCAAAGTGAGATACTTTGAGATTTTAAGCTTTGCTAATATACAGTGTTCCCACAATCATAAAAACCTGGAAATATCAGGGAATTTTGACAAGCGATTTCCAGGCCATGAAAATTAAAAACATTTTGTTAATTATAATAAAGCTGAATTATAAATAATTTAACTATAAATAATAACGTATAAATAAAAATAAAACAGAAAAATGAGAACTGAAATATTATATTATTTAATTAATTAAATGTATTAATAAAAACTAAAACTAAAATCCCATTTCATGTTGTTCAGCACATGATTTTATCCAGTGTTTACACACCTTTGTATTAATGAATGTCAGTTCAACAATATTTTTAAATAAAATCTAATGAAATATATGAGCAATGAGCTAAACTAATAATAATAATAATAATAATAATAATAATAATAAAAAAACATTAGATTCATTATAGAACTTTTCATGACTTCATAGGATTTTATTAGTAGTTTTAAGGTTTAAGAAATTTAATGGCCTGCATTCATGACAATTTAATGTAAATGTAAAGTCTTCAGTTCAATATTATTGGTTAATATTATTCTCTCGTGCAGTATAGATTAAATTGAATGTGTCATTTTTAATTAAACTGAATTCTTGTAATATCTGTGCATTTAGCATCGTCAAAATGAAATGCAATTTAAATAGACGACGATGAAAGTGCACACAAAAAATGCACACCACTTTTATCCGAGTTTTTTTTTTTTTTTTTTTTGCATCTTGTATGGTATTATAAATTGCTATACCCTCATTAAGTCTTTTGGACGTTTGAAGATGGTTCGAGTTATCTGTGTGTATTTCAGAGTGGATGCTCAGACCAAAACAAACATGATAAAGGAGAAGGCGGTGAAGGATCTTGCACAGTACTCAGCTGAGATGCAGGAGCTGGAGAGAGTCATCGCTCATGAACACCAACTCAAAGAGTTCATGAGCACCAAGAATAATCAGAGAGCCAACATGGATAATGGGAAAAAAAACAAACGCAGACAGGGTCAGAGAGCAGTTATTGTAATGAATCACAAATGCAACTGTATTTTGGCTGAAGAGTTAACCAAGTGTGCTGATGGCAGATATGAAGGAGCAGAGGAAGGCAGACGCCGGAGAAGAGACACCTGACTCTCTGAGGAAGGCTTTCCAGCAGATTCAGGAACTGACTGGAGAAGATAATTTGGGGAAGCTGGTTACAAAATTCATTCAGGGTGAGCTTTGTGTTTTCTGTTTTGTGCTAGCAAAAGATTGCAGTGTGTTATGCTACAACTGATTTTTTTTTTTTTTTTAACAGGTGAAGAAAGAAACTTTGCTCTGTTTAACTACGTGAATGAACAGAATGCAGAAGCTGAGAGACTGAGAGAGGAAATCCAACAGGTCAGTGTGTCAACATTTCTCATTTCTGTTTAAGCTTTTTCATTTTTTTTTCTTTCTTTTTTTCAATATTTATATTTTATTCCAGCTAGATTTCAATTAACAGGAATGGTTTTGAATAATTTTAGTTTTAGTCAACAATAACAATGCTGAAAATTACTACTCCTTCCAGGCTGAATGAACATGCAATGTGCATAATGTTATTCATATTGATATTTTAATATAATTTTAAACCCATTTTTTTGTCTTGATGCTCTTTTAGATTAGAAAAGATACGGAGCAGCTGAACATAAAAAGTCGCCAGCAGGAACAGGAAAGTCAGGTGGCTTTAAAACAGGTGAAGGATCAACTGCAAGAGTGTAAGGCACAGACTCAACAATATGAAGACCAGGCTGATCACATCAGCAAGATCCTTGATCAGATCAAAACAGGTACCAGCAAAATCACACCTGCATCAACAGATGATTATGATCCCTAGAAAAATCAAGACCACACTGGAAGAAGAATATTACTTACTATATATAAAACGTTTATACTTCAAAGTAGCAGTTACTTATGTTGATGTCATTTCTAGGGATAGACAGTATGTTCAAAAAGACTGACTGCAACTTAGGGCAGATGGAAGGCATGCTGGGATCTTCCTCTGGGATCACAGACAGTAATCTGATGACATACCTTGGCTTGGTGGAGCAGAAGGCCAGTGAACTGCTCACCATCCAAGCCTTCATTAAATCTAAGGTACAGAAAATACTTTATTCACTCCAGCACGCATGTGAGAGAAGGTACAGGTTATTTTATAGTGTTAAAGCAATTTTATGTTGCTTTAACAAATACAAATAAGAAATACAAAGCTGTGCAATAGATTGTATGGTTAAAAAAAAAAAAGTATTGCAGGTAAAATACAATTCAATTACCAGAGAAAAAACATTCAACTCATTCCTCAGTTAAATATATTCAGCTAAAATTCAGCTTTGCATCACAGGAGTGAATTACATTTCAAAATACATTCACATAGAAAAAAGTCATTTGAAATTGTAATAATATTTCACAATATTACAGTTTTTACTGTAGTTTTTGATAAAATAAATACCGCCTTGCTGAGTATAAGAGTCTTTTGAAAACCATTAGAAAATCGTAGTTATTCCAAACTTGTAAATTTAAAGGGGTCATATGATGTGATTTCAAGTTTTCCTTTCTCTTTGGAGTGTTACAAGCTGTTCGTGAATAGATAATAGATTCTTTATAAAAGTTAAGACTCGTCCACGCCCTCCTAAAATGCCTCGTTTAAACACACCCCCACATGTCTTCTCACTGTGGGAAGATTTGCATAACACCACCCAAATGTTCACACAAAGAAAGAAGGCCTAACTTTTATTCTCGCTGTAGTTTTGTTGCTGCCGCCGCTTCCATGTTGTGGAGTCGCTGTGTGTTTCACTGTGAAAGCGAAACTACTTTGTTTGGCCTTCCAAAAGAGGACACAACTAGAAATCAGTGGTTCAGTTGTATTCCAGAACAGTCCAACCCAAATATTCAGATGTGTGCAACACATTTTACTGAGGACAAGGACTGTTTCCTGGGAGAGTAGCCTACAGTGCCGGTGCTCTGACAATAATGCTGAATCACAGCCTGTAAGTACCTTTTCATATGTAAAGGATTTGCCACTGATGATTTAAACGCAAGTTTTGAGCAGTGTAGGGTAGTGCTTGTTGTTTGTCATTTCTCCGGTCACAAATGCATCGTTTGTAATGGGTTTTATTGGTTTTTTGTCTCGTTGCATCGGGACATGGCATCACAGTAGGGTGAGGGGTGTAACATTTCCGTCATACGCTTGAGGTATTCGGCCAATCACAATACACTGGATAGCTGGCCAATCAGAGCACACCTCGCTTTTCAGAATGATGAGCTTTGTAAAAATCGACGCATTTTAGAAAGGCGGGGCATAGAGGAGAAACAATAATATACAGTATGTGGAAAATAATGTTTTTTTTTTTTTTTACCTTAAACAGCATGAACACATTTCATTACACCAAATACACAAAATAATGTTCTTTTTTAGCAACGTCATATGACCTCTTTAATGTAAACAAATCTCACATGTTGACAGGACCTGGAGAACACTTCTGACCTGAAAACGGTCGCTCCGTTCCTGCTGGGTCAGAAACTAGATGTTCAGACACACAAAGCGAATGTTCAGCCTCCTGCTACCAGGTATGAGCAGCTTTTCATATATTGAGCCACATAGGCAAAATATATGGAGATATTAAATATGTGACTTAATTTTGTTAATACATGCAACTGATCTTATTGTGCATGATTCAGGCATGATTATGAGGCAGAGGACTCTTCTCTGATAGATGAAGCGGATCGACCTTTGACCCGTGAAGAACTCCGTCAGCACATTATGAGGAAGAGTGTAAGGAACACAGAAGAGCTCTTTCCCATTCTGATTTACCCATTAACTATGGTTGCATTACAGTTACAGGGTGATTGTTGGCTATCTGTTGCAGGACCAGCTTAAAGACGAGTCTCTGCGTGCAGGAGGGAGCAGAGAAGTGAAAACTCCTAAGAGCAGCACCATGTCCAGCACCTCGCTGGAGGCTTAAGACACATTCTGGTCTTCTGGTTTATATTTTATTATGCATGTTTTTTCTATGTTCAGTCTCTACTAAATATTTTTTATCGTAATTAATTGATGGGGGATAAAAAGGAATCTCAGTGCTTGAAGGATTTGGGTCTCTTTGAAATAAATAACATAAAGTATATTCTTAACTCAATTACTATTTCCTTTAAAAACCTCAAAATTGCACATTGCATAGATATTCTTCCAGATTTTTTAGCCAGTAGATTTTCTAATGGTTGTGTATTATGTTCCATTTTCTGCAGCTCATTCTCTAGTACGTCTTTTATTTTTTTTAAATGCTATGCAGAGTATAAGAATGTGTTAAACTGTTTCTGTTTAATCACATTTGAGTTTAACTGGTTTGAAATTTGACCCCTTTTTAACCCCCTCCATTTGCTGCAAACAGTTTTGTGCAAATGGCCCACCTGGTTACCATGGCAGCATCCCCCCCCCCACACCTTTTTATCACAGCCGAAGCTCATTTCCGCATATTAGCAATGGCTTGGTCTCACCCACATACAAGAACCGCCCACACTGCAAAAAAAAAAATGCCATCAGAGATTACGCTGACAAGAAAGACAATCAATTACTTATGAATAGGGACTCATTGATCATGGCATTCTTTTGACACGTCTTGAACAGTATGTGGGCATCCGTGGAAGTGCCCTTAGTTGGTTTAAATCTTTTCTTACTGACAGAACCTTTCCAGTTGACATTGGAGGCTCTGTCTCAACTGTAGCTTCTCTTACCTGTGGTATTCCCCAAGGTTCCATCTTGGCTCCAACTCTGTTTTCACTATACTTGTTACCTCTAGGTACGATTCTTAGGAGGCATGGAGTGTCTTTTCACTTGGATGCAGACGACACTCAAATCTATCTGCTTTTGAAGCGTACTAACAGGAAAGGTTTAGAAACCTTGCTTGCTTGCCTAAATGATATACAATCCTGGATTTCCTCAAATTTATTTACACCTAAATGCGAGTAAAACGGAAGCTATTGCGTTTGGGTCCACTGTGGGTAAAGAAACTACTGTTAATGTTGGCAACCTGCACTCTTAACATCAAACCGACTGAAAGATCTGGGAGTCTTTTTGGATTCCTCTTTAAAGTTTTATCAGCATATAAACACAGTAGTTAAGTCAAGCTTTTTTCACCTGAAACTTCTATCTAAAGTCTTTTCTATCCCCCAAATATCTTGAAAGAGTAACACATGCTTTTGTTCTATCCCGCTTGGATTATTTTAACTCTTTATACACTGGAATATCCCAGTCCTCTATTACAAGGCTTCATATGGTTCAAAACGCTGCAGCCAGAAATTTTACAGGAGTCTGCAAACGTGAACATATTACTATTTTAAAGGCTCTTAACTGGTTGTCAGTGTGTAATAAGTTGATTTCAAAATATTGTTGTTTGTTTTTAAATGTCTAAATGTTCTTGCTCCCACATACTTATGTGAACTCTTAAGTCCGAACACGTCAGGCAGGTGTCTACGGTCCACAAACAGAATTGGCCCAGCCTCGACGTGGTTGAAGTCGAGAGGGGATCATGCATTGGCAGTTGTTGGTCTTAGGCTTTGGAATAGCCTCCCCTTATCTCTGAGATCCCTCTCCTCTGTACTTGAGTTTAAATCTAAGTTAAAATTTTATCTTCTTACCCGGGCGTTTAACAAATCTTAATTATGTTTTTATTTCTTTGTGTTACTGTACTTTTCTTTTTTCTCTTTGTCATGTACCTTAGTCTTATAATAATCTGTAAAGAACAGTGGTGAAGTCCTGTTGTGTTTATTTGTGCTATATAAATAAATGAAATTAAATTACTACTATAATTTTTCATGTCATGCTCTCTTTTTCTTCCTATGATGCATTAGTTTCCTTCTTTCTCATTCAGCATGTTTTCAAAACTAGAATGTCGGCCTTTATTTATTATTATTTTGAAGTCATTAGTAGTTTTTGCAAATACAAACATTGCGATTACTGAGGGTTAGTGATGTAATTTAGTTTTTAATTTATTGACTAAAAAAGAAATTAATATTTTTATTCCACAAAGACACATTCAACTGATCAAAAAGTGACAGTAAACACATTTATAATAGTACAAAGGTTACCTATTTTAAATAAATGCTTTTAATTGAACTTTCTGTTCACCAAAGAATTGTATTAATATTAAGCACCAAAAAACTTTTCAGCATTGACAATAATTATTAACCATTATTACCAACTGAGCACCAGTAATAATTGATACTAATTGAGCAGCAGATCATCATATTATTATACGATTTCTGAAAGTTAATGTGACTGAAGAATGAAGTATAGATGCTGAAAATTCAGCTTTGCATCAGATTAATTAATTACATTTTAAAACATTAAATAGTAATTTGAAATTCTAATTATAATTCACAGTATTACTGTTTTTACTGTATTTATGATCAAATAAATGCAGGTTTAGTGAGCATAAACTTAAAAAAAAAAAATATTCCAAACTTTTGACTGGTAGTGTACATGTTGGTTTTGTATGTTCATATGTGATGTCTTGCTGACAGTTAATCTACTGTCTTACTGCTTACAAACTACTGTACTTATTACAGATATAGATTATAGAAACATGCCTCTGAAAACTCATAGTCTGTAATCTATGCCAACATAAGGCGAAATCTTAAATTTACTCCCATCCCCATATGGATCCAGGGTGATGGACTGAGTCCAGTCATACCAGTTATTCTGGTTATCGTAACAGCCATTCACACCATGCTATCGCTGACTGCGTATCCTGACAAGGTCTGGCTCCGTGACCTCTCGGCTGACCCCTGGAAGGGCTTTCACAGGGAACTCTGGTATAAACCCATGAGTTTTTCTGCACTCTCTGGAATTCTCTATCTCTTCCTTGATGTTCTCACCCACAGAGAAGCTCATCCCTGACTTTTCTGAAGTCAGTAAGCTATTCTGAATCATCTTACTTTGTGACATCTCTCTCCAGTCTGTCTGTTGGGACGAACAAAGGCTGTTATTCAGATGATCACTGCCCTGGATTTCACTTCCTGTTGATCTCTGGAAATCTTTTGCAAATGTTTTGCTTGATAAAGGTATGAGAGTCAGTTTTTGTACTGTCCTCTCCATTGTGTTTGACAGTGTGACTGTTATACTGTTTCTTCCTCATCTTATTCTCAAAACGCCTTATGTTTGTGTCTGTCACTGTGCTGGAGACCTCATCGAGGTTACCATTTAGTGTAGCAGGTTTGAGTATGTTGAGGAGGTCTGAAGGATGTTGCATCTTTACATGTGTATCTTGGAAAAATGAATTTGGAAGATGAGAAGTAATGGAAGTGGATTGTGCTGGTTCCGTGGCTGCCAAAAAGTGCTTTTCGTCGCTGTGACTGGCAGGGGTGGTGTTTCTTTCAGACCTGCACTCGTCTTTGATAATGGTATAATGGTCATTTTGGGAATGATAATTGGACAGAGATGTTCTCCAGCTTGTGGACTGTTGTAAAAGCTCGATGGACGATGAATATGGTTTGATCGCATGGACAGGTATTTTACTCTTTCTAAAATTGTTTGGATATTAATTGGTTTTATCTGGTACCGAACCCTGAGACATTTCAACCCTCTCACTCATGTTACTGTGGTAATTTTCAGTAAGGGTTTGTGTTGATCCAGGAATACATTCAGCAGAAGTCGAATTGACTGCAAAGCTTGAGAGCTCTTCTGTGGTGACTTCATTTCCTCCAACCAGCCTCTGCCAATGTCGTATCAGATTTTTTAAACGTTTAACAAGATCTTCATCTGTGGTCCTTTTTCTCACATCATTGATCAACTTTCCAAGCCTGGTTTCCTGAAATACAACAAACCTAATCATTCCTTAAGGGAGCATTTTTTGTTTTGTTATTTAAATAAATTAATGCATTAAACAGAAACTGTTCACAGTGTGTGTATGCATTTCATTTTTTTTTCATACTATGGAAGTCAATGGTATGGAAGCCCGTTTCCGACACTAAATAAAAAATAAAGCAAGGTAATTGCAACTTTTTATCTCACAATTCTGACTTTTGTGTGATGTAAAAGAGTTCATGTCTTGCAATTGCAAGAAAAAAAGTTAGAATTGCGAGTTTTAATTCTGACATTTTTCTCACAATTGCGAGTTTATATCTCGCAATTCTGACTTTCTTTTTTCTCGCAATTGTGAGTTTATATATCTTGCAGTTCTGACTTTCTTTTTTTCTCACAATTGCGAGTTCATATTTCGCAATTGCGTGTTATAAAGTCAGAATTGCAAGACATGAACTCGCAATTCTGAGAAAAAAATGTCAGAATTTTGAGATAAAAAGTCGCAATTCTAACTTTTTTTCCTCACAATTGCGAGTTTATATCTCGCAATTCTGACTTTTTTATTATTATTATTTTTTTATTTTATTCGGTGGCAGAAACGGACTTCCATACAATGGGGATCAGCAACTGTTACCAACATTCTTCCAAGTATCATCTTGAGTGTTCAGCAGAAGAAAAATCTCATACAGGTTAGGAACAACTTGCTTTTTTGAGTGAACCATCATTTTAATTCACATTTTCAGTGTGACACACCATATCACAGCTGTTGGGATAAATTCAATGTAAAAAGAGTGATTTAGTATCTTACCACTAGAGCCTCTTTAGTCATGGGGTAACTTTCCAGGCAGCATATCACATCCAATACAGCCAATGTGTTCTCTATCTGCTGACAGGTAGACGTTAAGCTAAAGTCACTTCCATGCTTTCATAATATTCTCTATGCAATGAAAAAAAGAAGAAAAAAGAAATCCTATAATGGGTAATGCTTAGTGAGTCTGTTCCTGTCTTTTTTTCTAAGGCTGGTCATACTCATGAAAGTAGATGGGCCTCATGTATTTGAATCTGCTCTCACATGTGGACCTGCAGCAGTCCCCAGACCAGCAGTGACTCTTTCAGATCCCAGTCAACAGTTGTTTGCAAATGCAAATGTGATATGCTTGCATACTCAATCCTCTAAAAATCTGTGAAAAAGGCCCCAGGGAGTTACATAATAAAAATAAACCTCAGCAAAATAAATAAAAAATAATAATAATAAAAAATCTTGTGGGGATGCATATTACACAGACACTGCATGGCAAAACAGAAGTTAACATAAAAAATGTGGTCAAGAATACGTAAGAATACCCACAAAAAAAGTTGAAATACTTGAAATATTGCTTCCCTAATATTCTCCACATAAAGGACATAAAGTGCTGAAAGAATGGATAGAATTTGCAATATGTACTTAAACTGAATTATTAAATGAAGTGACAGTTACTACTCATGAGCACATGCAGCATGGTTATACTAGACAAAACCATAAAGACTGAAGTCATAACTTGGGTCTATAACTCAGCGTTTACTCACGTTACTTTGAGCATCGATGGCCTGAAGGAGCTTCTCTTTGAGTTGTTGAGGTCTTAATGAAGCTCTTTTCATTGTCTTTGAAAATCATCCACTGAAAGATTCACAGCATTAAAGACACATACTACTCGCAGAACTCTTCAAACATGCACACGTCTCTCATATGAAACCACTTTACTCCCAGCCCAATATGAGCTCAACTAATCATGTCCATGCAGGCAAATGACTCAACTGTCCCGAAAAGGGTTCTACAGGTGCAATACTGTTTTCACATAGGCCTACAGAGTTAGCAATGAGTGTTAATGTCAACCACATATGAATCCAAGAAACCATGCTTCAGCAATTTTTATGGTTATACAAATACCATTTTTATGAGCTCATATTTAATGACAGACTACACAGAATACTTTTAAAAGTTCATTTATCCCAGATATATCTCCATGGTCTTTGTATCATTTTCAACTATCTCAAATGTTGTTTTTCTGCTCATTGACAGCTTGCAGCATATACAGCAGTAAAAGTTTTATCGTGCAGCTGGTACAAAAACCAACATATGCAACACAATCTTTGTAAATCCGTTATCTTTGAAATTTGTGCACACATATAAACACTTGAACTAGTTGAAAAAGATCATAATGCATATATCTGCCAATTCTAGGGCTGCCTCTCATTAAAGATTCTTCTAGTTGACTAGTCATTCAAGCTGAATTCAGTTGACTAATTGCACATTTATATTAATTTAAGTACTTAATTTAATTAATTACAGCCCTAACTTCATGTTTTACTCTGAAATACTTTAACTATAAAATTAATCAAAGATGGAAATCGACTTCTAAGGCGGCTCACATTTTGTGCAAATCTGTCAAATTTCTGGACCATGCAACAGATTGCAACTGTGGGTCAGTTATCTCTCAGAATGAGGATCTCATGAAGAAGAGCAAAAATGCTTTTAGGGAGAAGCTCCAGTGCTCGTTCAGGCATTTTGAAAGCTTCAGCAGATGTCCATCAGTAGTCTGCAGATCTTCATACTGCTCTATTGACCTTAAGCAATCTTTGTTGCAGTATAGGCCAGTAGTGACCGTTCAAAAATGGGAAAAAGCACTTTTCAAGGTTTTTTTTTTAATGTGACATTTTAATTTTAACGTTTACATTTTTTTTTTTTTAGAAAACATTTTCATTTTTAATGTTATAAATTATGACTTGAGTATGATTAGTGACAAAAACAGACAAAACTAAGAACAAAGGCAGGACTAAAATCTAAAAATCTTTTTTAAAGACTTTTGTGAAGCATACGTTTATATAATCTATCAAGGTAGAGTGATAATTTATTAGAGAGATAATTTAGCATGTTACCCATTAAATTCAGTAAACTAAAGATGAAAGTCATTTTGGAACAAATACAAACATGAACAAACATGTTAAACAAGTGCTTCATTTTATTTATTAACAACTAGAGCAGCAAAACTAAGACATGAAGACATAACATGGTGAATGACATGCAACATGAGACATTTGACAATATTCTGCTTTGCAAAACAACTCGTTTATACAGTAAAAACATCCCCAAAACTACAGGAAAAAGAATAAACGAAAAAACTTTCCCCATTGATTTTAAAGATGCCGCCAAATGTCTGCCAACTCCCAAGTGCTGTTCAATGTTTGTAAAAAGCGACATTTCAAAATACTGCCGAACGTATGATTGGGTGAGACGCCAAACTAAACAATAAGAGAACATACTGAATGGACTCAAAATAATACATGAGAAAAGCCAACATCAGCAGAGGCCACCCAGTGAGATGATCAGCACCCCTCTAACCAAGCATCACCATTGCTTTCCAAACATTATTCTCTGCTCGGTCCTATTCATCAGAGATAAATCATTAAAACTATTTCTTAGAGATCCCTTCTGTCTGGCCATGTATCACTGGGCAGTACATCTCCACTCATGTTGAGTTCACTGGTCGTCTCTTTTTTTGGTTGGATCAGTTCGGGTGTCTTGAGAGCGTCAGAGATCCCCTTTCTTGGCGATAAGGAGTCTGGGCGTGTGGCTACACCAGCTGTACAGTGGCAGCCTGAAGGTAACCCTGCAGGTACTGAAGAGCTTCTGCTGGCAGACTGGTGCTCAACATGGAGGGCACCTGTTAAAGACGACATTTACTTACTTCAACAGCTCAGCATGTATTCTGGATACACAGCTCACTAGGTCTGGAGACCAAACACGCTTTTGTCATGTTCTCAAGTCATTTTAGTGATTATTTCAGCATCCTTCTCGTGAGTGATACTCACCCTTCCAGGACAGGCGGTGGAGAGTTTGTGTAAGGACTGAGCTAGGAGGATTTTGGGATTGCTGACAGCGTCTCCGATGGGGTCATGCTCTTTCTTGCCTGCAAAAGCAAGCTGTGAGAAAGCGGTCTGGTATCCTGGAGTGTCCTCTATGTCTATGAAATGCTCATCGTCTGGGATGCTGTCGTCTTCAGGTAACTCGAACAGACCAATCAAAGCCTGCAACAAAGGACTCCTAAAGAGCAAAAGCAGACTTTTCTCACCAAATGTTCATGATTAGTTCATCAGATCATCTGACATCCCAAGTTATCTTATTAGACTTAGGCTGTTTACACAGCAAAGATGTAGTCAAAAATGGAAAAGTTTTTCCCTTTTCTTTTTAAAACGTTTCACGTATACACAACAACGTTTTCAAAACAATCCGCGTTTACACATATCAGCGAAAACGGCCAAAAATGCTGTATTACATATGCTAGGCCAGTAGTTGTCGCTGTCATGTTGTTAATAAACAGTACCTGTAGGGAAGTGCCGGTTACATGTTGTATATGATGCGTCTTCCGCTGTTGGTTGTAATATTGGTGAAGTAAATCCACACTTTGCTGAAGAAGCGTTAGCAAACTCTGAGCAGCTACAAAACAACCATGTACTCCACCAATGTTGTGTATGTTTGTTCGCGCTTGCCTTTAAAATCGACACGTACTGCACATGTCTACATACCTAACACATATTATGCACGTGCATTACGTCACCGTTTTCAAAGATTCCCGTATTGGGTTTTTACATGGAAACGATAACGGTGCCGTTTTCAAAAACTTGCCCTTTGAAACCCGTTTTCAGTCCCCAAAACGCCATTGTCGTGTAAACGAACAGGCAAAATGCATAAAGTTTCCAATTTTTGGCTGAAAACGTTGTCGTGTAAACTGCCCTCAATGACATTTACATTTAGTCATTTTGCAGACACTTTTATCCAAAGCGACTTACAATTGTGGCGCGGATGATACAGAAGAGCATACGGTGATATGGAGAGACACAGAGGAGACCGTTGACAAAAAAATTTTCGCTTACAAAAAGTGTTCCCGTCGCTTCATATAACCCAGATTGCACGTCTGATGGCAGATGGAGTATTCTGACAACGACTTTCATACCTTTTATGGACCTTCACATGGTTATTTATTTGGCAGTCTATGGGACAATCTCAAGCCTCCAGGTTTTCATCCAAAATATCTTAAATTGTGTTCCAAAGACGAACAGAGCTTTTACGGGTTTGGAACGACATGGGAGTAAGTGATTAATGACATAATTTTCATTTTAGGGTGGAGTATCCCTTTGATGCAGGATGGGTTACATTTTTCTCTCTCTCTCAAATCAATAACCATCCTTAGTTTTGGAGATATTTAAGAGGAGATTTGAATTTTCACACCAATTTAAAAAGAATTCCAAAACAGGCCCATGTTCTTCCTCCCCATCATGTGAAAGCTCACTAAAGCAGTATCACCTGCATATTTATGATATAAAAGAATACACTAAGCAAATTAATCACCCAGATAAGCGTCCTACTGTCTAATGAAAATTCTTTTTCCAGGGTAACAGCTGATGTACTGGGGGAAATAGAGTTAAAAGCTGATGAGAATTCCACAAATACAATTTTCACATGAGTTTTGTTTCTCTAAATGTGAATACAGCAGATGCAATAGAGTTAAAGTTGCATCCTCAACCCCCCTGGAGGATTGATATGCAAATTGCAGAGGATGTATAAGATGCTGTGTTTCAGACACAATGTACTTTATCACGAAGTGTTCAAATCACTTCATCACTAGTGATGTAATTGCTATTGGGTCGAAAATCATTTAATCCTGAAGGCCTAGAAACTTTCGCCACTGGAATTATTTGATATGTTTTCCATAAGACAGGGACAATACCAGAATAATAAGATGCTCTAAAAATATCAGTACAAATTGGCCTGAGAAAAAAGAAAAAAAAAAAAAAAAAAAGCCTGTAGTGTGTCTTACCAGA
This sequence comes from Cyprinus carpio, assembly GCF_018340385.1. NCBI lineage: Eukaryota > Metazoa > Chordata > Actinopteri > Cypriniformes > Cyprinidae > Cyprinus > Cyprinus carpio. The sequence continues at coordinate 6,757,600 of NC_056582.1, read as the reverse complement.
GTTTGGTGTACTCTGTGTCCATCATGGCAGGACACTCAGTGAGGATCTTAGTGATGCCCACAGCACAGATCTTCTTCTCCACCTGCCCCGAGACTTTCTGCACCTCAGGAATTATGATCTTCTCTACAACCATGCCAAACATCCTGAGGAACCAAACACATACACTTTTTTAAAAGATGCTTTGATGGGAAAATGTGATTAATAAGCCAGTCAGTAATAATCTGCAATGATTATGACTTGACATGTTTCGAATAATAAAGCTACTTGCTTTGGCTGGATGCTATCAAATATCTCCTGCAATGCAATTGCTCCATATTTCACACAATAAAGGTTGATGAATACCAGGAAACCTGTGAAGAGAAAAGGGGTGACAGATCAATATAGTGAGCAATTTGTCATTTTAAAATTACAGTGCTCATTTAAATATGGGGTTAGAAGTAAACTTTGATCAGAAATGACAGCAATCTCTCACTCTTAACAAATTTGGTGGTCTTGGAGCTCTGAAGCCTCTGGAAAAGCAAAATAAAGATCTGTTTCCTGTACTGGGTGATGGAATCTCTGCATACAAACACACAGAACCAACTGAATAGAGCACAGAAACATGACAACCCTTTTATTCTTGTGTCCTCATTACACATCGCTTACGGAGGCATGTGCTCCACTATACTGTTGAGCAGATAGAAGCCTTGATGGTCATTAGCCTTGGATGCGATGAGCTTCTGGAATACTCCAAGAAGACCAGGCTGAAAAAAAAAAAAAAAAAAGTTACATTATTTTAATGAAAAGCTATTGAGGTGAGGTCACTGCATTGTGGCTATTCATCTGGCAAAAAAAAACCTAGAAGACATCCCATGAAACACTCACAATCTTGTCAGCGGCTGCGCTGGCGATGGTGGCGGCTCCTTTCTCCAGATAGGCCTGCAGCAGCCGGACGAGAGGAGGGATGTTTCCTGTGCGTTCCCACAGCGCCGGCTGCAGGAGGTGAGGAAACAGGGCCATGTAGGAGGAGGGGATGGAGCTGGTGTGGATCTCCAGCAGCAGAGACATCACCTGGAAGACGTACGGCACAAACTCTGCAGGGCCAGAGGAGACAAGAGGAAAGGCCCATAAAAACATGGCTTTCATCAAGAGGTTACACACAGGAAACACTGCTCTATCATTCAGATGTTTGGGGTCAGTAAGACTACTTATTTTTTTTAAAGAAATTAAATTGATGCACACTCAAGTAATACTCTTAACTCAAGTGACAGTATTTATGTTATAAAAGATTTCTATTCAGTTAAATGTTGTTCCTTTAAACTTTCTAATTATTAAAATGTTTAAAAGCAGCATCGCTAATAAAAATATTATTTTAACAGGAAATCAGCACATCAGAATGATTTCTAAAGGAAACTGTGACACTGAAGAGTAGAGTAATGACTGCTAACATTACAGAAAAAAAATATTTCAAATAAATGCAGACCCCATACTTCTGAATGGTTGTGTAAGTCACCACACAACTGTGTGAAAAAGGTTTAAGAGTTTAACAACTTATAACAGCGTAACACACCCTGCACATCATTCTGGAGGATCTCAGTAAACACAGGAAACAGGGCCTCTTCAAAGCTGTTCACGGTGTCTGGATTGGCCTTGCAGGTGATCCTGATGGACAGGCACAGTGACTCAAACAGGTAATGGTTGAAATGTGGCTTACTGGGATTCTGTAGAGAAAAGACATTTGATCTTTGAACAACGGGCTGGCCACACATTTAAAAAAATTATATTGCTTACTATAAAGCAGTTATTTAAATGACTAAATTAAGTAAAATATTTGCCATATGATCTCACTGTTACATGTTTTATTTAGCAAGTGGCTATTTGAATGCAGAAAACGTGCATGCTGCAGAAACTGTACTAGTATGCTAAACTGTATGGTAGCATGGCATGCTAAACATCTCTGTATAGAACATGGAAATGTCTCGTCCTGCCTTTAGGATCAAGTCCTGCTTGGGAAATGTCCCCTTTAATGGACGGATATTTCTGTGTGTCCTGCCAGTGCATCTAATGCCATGGACTGAGACAGAGACCACATGACTGGACACAAACCTGAGCTCAAGCCTCCTTCATAGGACAGCAGATTTAGCGATTGGGTTACCTTGCTGACGAGGAGAAGTTTATGGGTGAGTTGGCCAATGAGAGTGGGGATGTAGGGCACAATGGCTTCCTGTAAGAGGGAGAAACTCCTCATGATGGCTGGAGAGGTGACAAACAGAAAAGGTCAAGGATTATATAAGAATATAAAAGTAAACAAAAAATTGCTTACTAAAATGTTGTTTGTGGATCTCAGAGGCAATTACCTTTCATGATGTACTCGTTCTCAGATGAGCCAGGGATTGCTAAAGATTTGAACAGATTGTTGAGTAACTGTTCTGTGAATGGTGCCATTTCAGTAGGAGTGATGCTGAAAAACAGGATTCGTTTAGAAAATGAATAAATAAATGATGAAAAAATTCAGAACATGAACATTCTCATGTCTTGTACTGGATAAACTCACAGAGTGGTGTTGTTGGCTCCTCTCATGGTGAAGAGTCTCTCGAGTGCATGTGCTGCATAGGTGTGCTGAACGATGCTCTCTGCCTGCAGGTGGGCCACCAGGAGAGGAACAGTCTCCAGCAGCTGCTCTTTAGGGAGCTGGAGGACCACACAGAAGCCAGACCATCACACCCAGTGAAGGCATACTTGCGTAATGGACATAGTACAACGTAATGGAAAAGAAAATGCTTACTTGACTTCTGAAGGTCATAACATACTTGATGGCATCTGCTTTCAAAACTGGAAACTCGTTCACTGAGGAACAAAGAAGAAAATATCTCATTCAGCATCATTGTAGTTCCATTAAAACAGTTTAAAGTGCTAAATGAAATGAGAAAAGCCAATTACCGTTGGGAGATTTCAGGTCTACTAGAATGTGGTTGACAAAGAATTCAGACAAGTTCACCAACTCATTGGCTTGTGTTATTCCATGCTGTAAAACAGAAGTACACATTTGTCAGACTGGACCTCAGATCTATAGATCACAAAACAACAGAAATCCAACTGGCTCCTATAATCTGAAAAGAAACTGCCACGTAAATTTAATTTTTACAGCTTGTAAACTAAATATTAACTTACATATTAAATTACAGGTTTATCACATTCAAATGACTTTTCATATCGATTCATTTGCAAGTTTAGTAAATATTATGTAAAAAATGTAAATATCCTTGCAGCATATTTTATCGGAATACACAATATTATCGAAACGTATGCTGCGTATGCTCTTCTGTGTCATCTGTGCCACAAGTATGTGCTGTTTCAATGTGTATTTAGCTTTGATTTGAAAGAAAACAGCGCATCCTTGTGGTGCGGATGATACAGAAGAGCATACGGTGATATGGAGAGACACAGAGGAGACCGTTGACAAAGGAATTGTTGAATAAAGTCGTTATTTTTTTCCTTCGCTTACAAAAAGTGTTCCCGTCGCTTCATATAACCCAGATTGCACGTCTGATGGCAGATGGAGTATTCTGACGACTTTCATACCTTTTATGGACCTTGGCACTTATTTATTTTGCAGTCTATGGGACAGTCACAGGCCTCCTGGTTTTCATCCAAAATATCTTAAATTGTGTTCCGAATGCACAGAACTTTTATAACCTATGGTTTCCGTTTATAGATCACCTGCCTTTAGATGTGAGAAAAATAGTCATATGTGCCAATTAGGGATCTCTGGGGTGTGGCGCCCCTCCTTCTGAAGGTGGGCATTGCAACTTACAAAGAATGGTCTGGGTTCTTTTGTGTTCTGATGTTCTTTTCGGTTTCAAATGACATGTATCAGTCTCCACTTTAGGCTGGAATCCTTTGATGATAGATTTATGTACAAGAAATATTTTAATGTGCCTTTCTGTAGGTTTTGATTGTTAAACTTTGTGTCTAACCTAATCACCAACATTATTATTTCTAATTGGTGTTATTTTTATTTCTATTATTGCTACTGTAGTCCCTTTATCCATTTATTTATTATTTTAAATATATTTATGCATGTATCTTATCATTTATGCGCTCTTTTTTTTGTGTGTGTGTTTTTGTAGTTTATTTGAAGCCAAACCAATACTTTGAAGATCTTCTGTTAAGGTATTTCTATTTCCCTCGGGAAGACACATTGTATATTGTACAAGCCAACACTAAATAAACATGTCAAAAAAAAAAAAAAAAAAAAACTTGGTGGTGTTTCCAAACAAAAGGAAATATATCGGTATGGGCAAAATTTGTTTAAAAAATAATGGCAAAAATCACGCAACCCTAATATTATCTTTATATTAAATAGTGCAATATCCACCCTGCTATCTAAGATGTCAGCAAAAAAACAAACAAACAAAAAAAAAAAAAACCCCCAACTAAAAACACAGCTATATTAGTAGACAATTATTTGTGACATTGTTAAAATTGTACTAACAAAAATAAAATGCTAATCTAGAAAAGTACAATTTGAATTAAGTGAGCCACCAGTGAAATCATGCTGCTGTTGTGAACACCAGCAACACTTGATCAACAGTTTGATCAAAGCCCACCCTAGCAAGCATCTCACCTTTTGCGTCTGAGCTTTTGAGGCCAGAGATGTGACCAGGTAGATAGCAGCATCTTTGTGTTTCCAGTTCACCCCTGGGTTCTTGGCATATTCCGTCAGCATGGAGCTCACATAGCCAGAGAAGATGCCTGTAACCGGGCCCTCAAAGAACTTACAGAGGCCTCGCACCAAATCACAGGCTGCTCTACGCCTCGTGTCGATGTCTATGAGGACCGGAGATAAGATTCAGTACAGAAGACCAAGTGTCTGAACAATAGAGAGTAGCGTCAACATACCTGAGCCTTCAAGGTCTCTGATGATGTACTCTTCTGAGTTATCTTCAAAAGCCTCTTCATCTGCACCTGTTCACATACAATCATCAATTTACTACATCCTTCCAGATTATTCATACCACCTCATGAGTTACTAAAATATAAGATCTAAACTGACACATACTTCTGAACTCCATGTTGGGTACGATGACCTTCTCACAGATGCTGGTAAGAACATTCTGGTCTTCAAAGAGATGCTTATAGTGCGGCCGCTCACACACTGATGCCAAAAACTGGATAGCATTGCTCACAAGCTACAACAGACATAATGTCATCAGGCACTGTTAGGAAAAACTAACAGCACTATGAACACTAAAATAATGTCTGCCACCAAGTCTGTATTAAATGCAATCCACTTACCAAGTCATATTTAACCTCCTGACCAGTTGTGACCAGCAGGTTCCAGATAGCTGTGACGAAGCGAGGCAAGTAAGGCTGGAACTCTTCGTCGTATTTTTGAGCATAAAGTGCTGCGTTATCACAGATTTGAGATTTCAACAGCTCCAACAGACCAGCCTCCTCTTCATCCTACATCAAGGAAGGTTACAGAAATCAGATTTGTGAGCATTCCTCTGTCCTAATATTTCAATACGAGAATAAACTCACATCTGTTTGCAACAACTTGTTATCCAAAGTCAATAAGTTATGAAAATTGGTCATCCAAGTCTCCATGTTATCCTCAAAGAACTCTGGGAGATCCTGAAGAGATTGGAAAAGAGATGTTAAATGAAAAACTGGCACAGGAGTTCAAATGGAAGTATGAGCAGTGTAAGCGCACTTACCTGGAAGTTAAGGCTGTAGAAAAGTTTTGAAATGAGTGTTAGGGAAGAGAAGAGCACTTTCAGGGCATTGATATCTGTTGCATGAGTTTGACACAAATCAATCGTAGCCTAAAAGTGAAACAAACAAGTGACATTTACATTTCCATATCACACATATGAGTAAACACAAGTGATCGTTAATATTTCAGTTTATGATGCAATAACATAATGGACAAGCACTCATTGACTTCACCTTGAAAAGTTCAGTGAGAGGCTGTGCAAAAGTGTCCAGCACCAACTTGATCTCTGACCACAGCTCATTGGACTTAAACTCATGGCGATATCTGAAAGACAAAAGAGACAATATTCAAACTCCCGGATACATCAATTTATGTAAAGGTCAAAAAAATAACATAACTAAGAAAAACAAAACCTCCACCTGATCCTAAAAAAAGTTACACGTAAAGGCTACAATGTTGCGTTCACTTAATTTCAATCCATCTCAAACACCTTTTAAAAAGGGAGTGCGCCGTGCGAAGAATTCCGTTGATGATGTGGAAGTCTCCGCTCTGAAAACGAGTAACCATCTCGGTCAGGAGATCCGGCCATTTCTGAGGAAAATCCTCTCTCCCGATGATGCTGATCGCATCACTCAGCTGCAGAGGAGAAAACGGTCACGTTTGTTTACAGATATTGTTTTTTATTTGTGCTCTTGTTTATGTACAGTACAGACCAAAAGTTCGGAAACATTACTATTTTTAATGTTTTTGAAAGAAGTCTCTTCTGCTCATCAAGCCTGCATTTATTTGATCAAAAATACAGAAAAAATAGTAATATTGTAAAATATTATTACAACTTAAAATAATAGTTTTCTATTTGAATATACTTTAAAAAAATAATTTATTCCTGTGATGCGCGGCAGAATTTTCAGCATCATTACTCCAGCCTTCAGTGTCACATGTAACATCCAGTCTATTATATGATCATTTAGAAATCATTCTAATATTCTGATTTATTATGAGTGTTGGAAACAGTTCTGCTGTCTAATATATTTGATGAATAAAAGGTTAAAAAGAACTGCATTTATTCAAAATAAAAATAAAAATTCTAATAATATATATTCTAATAATATATTTTCTTTACTATCACTTTTTATCAATTTAACACATCCTTGCTGAATAAAAGTATTGATTTTATTAAAAAAAAAAATTACTGACTCCAAATTACTGACCAGTAGTGTATATTGTTATTACAAAATATTATATTTTAAAAACATAGCTTCTTTTTTTATTATTATTATTTTTTTTACTTTTTATTCATCAGAGTATCCTAAAAAAGTATCACATGTTCTGAAAAAATATTAAGCAGCAGAACTGTTTCCAACTTTGATAATGAATCATCATATTAGAATGATTTCTAAAGGATCATGTGATAATGATCCTAAAAATTCAGCTTTTGCATCACAGAAATAAATGATAATTTAAAGTATAATAAATTTAAAAACAATTATTTTAAATTGTAATAATATATCACAATATTAAATTTTTTTCTATATTTTTGATCAAATAAAAGCAGGCTTGATGAGCAGAAGAAACTTCTTTCAAAAACATTAAAAATAGTAATGTTTCCAAACTTTTGGTCAGTACTGTATATGTTTGAACTTTTTTATTAATTAGGCGAATAGTTTTTCCTGTGATACTGAAATGGAGAATTGTGAATTTAAGTGGTATCTAAAATGCTGGTGTCATAATAAGGTTATTAAGTGGAATAACAGGTTACATGAGTCACAATAACAAAAAAAATTATATATATATATATTTTTTTGTAGCTGGGAAAGTGAAAATTTCGGCAGGGCACATAAATATCTGAACCACTGGCTTAGCTGTTTTAGCTTATTTTATTGTCTTATCTGGTTGAGAACCACTGATCTATAGGCTACAGCAGTGAGGTTTATTATAAACCCAGTAATGCCGGTTACAGCAGCAGCACTCATTCCAAACAACAGAAGAGTAACTGCAGGAGTATGAAGGCGAAGCAACTTCTAACTGCTGCTTCTCAAGGGTCATCTGAGATGGGTACCTGTTTTTGAATTTGCTCTGGGCTGCTTAACATCAAATTTACAATGTTGGCTTTGATAGCAGTCCGGTCAGGATCAGAGATTTTGTTTGGTTCATCCTCAACCAGGAAGAGAAAGTGCACAATTAAATCCACATTACACTCCATCAATCCCACACCAGACTGTATTTATATAGTATTTAACAGGACACTCACTACGCGCCAGTTCCTCTTGATGTAGTTCTTGAAGGTGACGGCCGCACACACACGAATGACCTCATTCTGGGACTTCTCTAATACCGTGAGGAGTAAAATGGAGTAGTTCTGGGTTCCCTCCACCGATTCCAGAAATTTCTCAGCTAAAGATGAGAATACAAAAACAGTGCAAATATACAGTGAAGACTCAGTGTTATTTCACATTTGATTACTTTTTAACACCTTAACCTTAATGCACCGTTTAATTTATTTGAATCTTTTTTTCTATAACATATCCCTATTTTTATTTAAAAATACACTATTTTTTATTTTGTTGTATAGCCTCAAAGGTGAATGTTACCTGGCCGTCTCACAGCTGGGTCAGGGCTTAGTGTTTTCTGCAGATACTCAGTCAGGGTTTGGAGATTTCCATCATTGAGCTCCATGATTGCTACAAAAATAAAAACAATATCTGCTATGTATTATATATATATATATATATATTATATATATATATATATAAATATACACACACACACACACACAATAGAAACAGAAAAACACTCTGTTGCTGATAAAATAATGCATTTTATGAACGCATTTCAGAAATGAAAGATCTGAATTTGAAGTACATTTTGAAGCTGACCCTTAAATGTTTATTTTGCACGTCCCGTATATTAATAGCGAAAGCAGGTGATAGTCTGTGTGTTTATGATCTTGACAGACGGTCACACACGTTTGGCCTGCTCTGACTGAATCTCGCTCACATGTATGAATAAGCACTAAATTATGATCTGGGTGGTATACGGCTGGTCTGTGGGCTCCACTGTGTCAGTCTGGCTGTTTATGATGGAGTTTAATGACAGAAACTCAGGCCATGATTCACGTGCTAAAGCTGTTAGCATCCGGAGAAGATATGCTAGCCATTCAAACAGTCACAATAAAAAGCGCTTCAAGACAAAACGATATATATTTACCAATATGATAGACACTGAAGAAACTGCCAAATGGGGTTAATGTAGTGAAAGTAAGGCGGAAAGTACACCGTTATGTGGTTAGTTCACGAGCTAACGTTAACTCTCGAGCTCACTTGAAGGGTGTGCGCTGCGTGCGTTAATATTCAAACAAGATGATTTCGTAATCTCGTAGTTTAATAACGACCGGTGGATAATGTAGAATGGATTTATTAATAATGAGATGATGCAAGGATCTTACCGTTAGCTGTATGTTGAAGTGCTGTGCTAATCACCGGACGGCGAGAAGTTTCAAACGTCTCTCACAAGTGCGCGGTCACGACTACGCGCATTAGTGATGTGTCATGCGCAAAAGATGCGGCTCTGGGAGCCGATGCTTTGTAGTGAATCAGAAGAGCCGGCTCGCATCGAGTGAGAGCCGGCTCCCAGTTTTTTTTCCCTTTCGCTGCTTACCTCAAGGCAGAACTTTGTTTTGATTGGTCAGCAATCGCATCGCGGCCAATCAGATGTGATTATATACCATTATGTAAAAACAGAGAGGGGGGTGAAACAGGGCAGATAATCCGAGCGGCAACCTCCCGCTCTCTCTCGTGAAGCCAATAAAGAAGTGACTAAAACTGTAATTCATCGAGTGGCCGCTTGAGGCTGGCTGCAAAAGGGAGTCAATCCCATAGACACTCCATGTTAAAATGCCCAACTTTACAGCAGAAAAAAACAGCCTGGTTCAAAAAATGATTTTGGTCTATATAGCTAATTTTGCCCTTCATGACAACTGTGAGGGGGGTGAATTTTTTTTATAACTCATCCGATTAAATTATATTAAGCCTTAAAGTTCTGCATTAATTAAGGGCGTGGTCACTTGAGTGACAGGTGGATTGCCGATGCTGACACTGCCGTCGCGCTAGGTGGGCGTGGCTTCAGCAACCAGCTCCCGCCTTTTTGCCCATTTTCGATTATCCTGGAGAGTCGCGCGGTGACACGCTGCCAAGATGGCGACGGCCCGCTCTGCACACTTTGAGCTTCAAAACCGCTCTTCAGGAGTCTATGGGTGACGTCACAGACACTACGTCCATATTTTTATACAGTCTATGAGATAATCACAGAAAGAAGAAATAGGATCAGTCCATCAAAGCTGAGGCATCTGATTTTTTTGAATGCCAATCTTCACTGAGGACATTAATACTGTTTGCTTGAGTTTGGTTCTAGTTCTGTTCTTTGGATTTATTTGCTGTTTTGTTGTTAATTTGTGCAATAAAATGTTTGATTAAAATATTAAACAAAACAAACAAAAGAATGGTTTTGTAACAAAATAAATGCACAAAATTAGGCAACTATAAGGATTCTCATAAAAACACTGCACACTGTGTTTTCAACACACAAACCATTAATTTTTTGCAAAGTTATGGTAAAATAAAGGCCTACAAAAAATCCTAAATTAAGAGCCGTTCAGGAGTCGAAAGAGCCGGCTCTTCTTTGGGAGCTGAGCCAAAAGAGCCGGCTCTCTGAAAAGAGCCGAACTTCCCATCACTAACGCGCATGCGCACTCATGGACTCGTGTGTGTATGTATTTTTCACGTGGCGCCTCCTCGTGTATGTCGCGGCGAATTGCAGCACAATTAAAAATCGTACTGGGTTCAGACTGAATCTCATTTTAGACAAAAAACAAAAAGAAAGAAAGTATAGTTAAATGAAGCCTATTTTAAAACACGTAAAAAATTTATTTTTATTTTGCATTAATAGATTATTTTCACGATAATTAAGCATAGTTGACGTTACAGTGATATCATAGCCTTCTAATTACCATTACGTAAACAAATAGGGAGACTGGGGCTAGTTATCACACAGTGCTCTATAACTCAGAAGTCCACTTACATAAATACTCGTTTTCCCTAGCAGTGACTTTGATGGTTTGTAAAATTATTACCAAGTTCAAAACGTTCTTATAGTGATAATATTCCTAAACGTTCTTATAATGACCATATTTTGAATATTCTGTCCAAACTAATATTCCATATATATTTATATATATAACATATATAGTGTGCGCATGAGCAGTGGCGGCTCCAGACAATTTTGATTGGGGGGGCAATGGGGGGTCCTGGTCATTTCAAGGGGGGTCTCATGAAAACCAACAAAAAATACAGTGGATACGGCTAATAACTGCATATTACTGCTACTAAACAACAAAAACAACACAGCATATCAACTAATTTTTAATTAATTAATCAATTGCAGTTTGCAAACAATATGCTCAAACTTTAAAGGGTTAGTTCACCCAAAAAGGAAAATTATGTAATTAATGACTCACCCTCATGTCGTTCCAAACCCGTAAGACCTCCATTCATCTTCGGAACACAGTTTAAGATATTTTAGATTTAGTCCGAGAGCTTTCTGACCCTGCATTGAAAATGAATGTACGGTATACTGTCCACGTCCAGAAAGGTAATAAAAACATCATCAAAGTAGTCCATGTGACATCAGAGGGTCAGTTAGAATTTGTTGAAGCATCGAAAATACATTTTGGTCCAAAAATAACAAAAACTATGACTTTATTCAGCATTGTCTTCTCTTCGGGTCTGTTGTGAGCGCGTTCACAACACTGCAGTTTAGTGATATCCAGTTCGCGAATGAATCACTCGATGTAACCGGATCTTCTTGAACCAGTTCACCAAATCGAACTGAATCGTTTGAAACGGTTCGCGTCTCCAATAAGCATTAATCCACAAATTACTTAAGCTGTTAACTTTTTTAACGTGGCTGACACTCCCTCTGAGTTCAAATAAACCAATATCCTGGAGTAATTCATTTACTCAAACAGTACACTGACTGAACTGCTGTGAAGAGAGAACTGAAGATGAACTCCGAGCCGAGCCAGATAACAAACGAAAGATTGACTCGTTCTCGAGTCAAGAACCGGTTGCATCGGTTTTCGGATCACCAGTAGTGATGGGAAGCTCGGTTCTTTTCGGCGAACCGGTTCTTTCGGACAGTTCGATTCAATAAACCAGTTGAAAAAAAAAACGGTTCACCGGTTCTTTTGCACTCGACGTAATGCCATTGGCATGACTGCCCTTCATTCAAGCCTTCGGTTTAGCCGCGCTCATAACATTAGCACAGAATCAGTTCAGAATCAATCATCAAAAGAACCAGTTCGGTTCAGACGCGCTGTGTGTGAGTCTGCTTCACGCTGAATCACGCATGCGCAGTATCATCAGCTCCTCGGTTCTCGAATCGTACGTGCCAGACAGAAACGGTTCTCGGTTCAGTGTAAGAATAAATGTCTAATGAATTATTAATTATTATTGTTCTGCGTAGTTTGAAAAGAAACATTTTTAAATCTTTATCCCGGATATATATATTTTTTAATCAGGAAGAGGGTGGAGTGGGGGGGGGGGGTTCAAATGGGGGGTCAAGGCATTTTTTGGCAGGGTCTTGAGACCCCCCAAGACCCCCCCTGGCGCCGCTGGTGCGCATGAGGCGCCGGCGCGATCAAAGAGCTGAAACTTAAAATAGACTACTCCATTATTTTTGGTCACACAGTAAAGTCAAAAATTCAAGAATAATACCAAAGTTAATAAGATTTCTTTCTAAATGCATAGCGTTCTTATTTAGGTTTGCATAACCTGAACGAATATGTATATATATATATATATATATATATATATATATATATATATATATATAGGCTATACAGGTGCATCTCAATAAATTAGAATGTCGTGGAAAAGTTCATTTATTTTAGTAATTCAACTCAAATTGTGAATCTTGTGTATTGAATAAATTCAGTGCACACAGACTGAAGTAGTTTAAGTCTTTGCTTCTTTTAATTGTTTGGCTCTTTTACAAACCCGATTCCAAAAAAGTTGGGACACTGTACAAATTGTGAGTAAAAAAGGAATGGAATAATTTACAAATCTCATAAACTTATATTTTATTCACCATAGAATATAGATAACATCAAATGTTGAAAGTGAGACATTTTGAAATGTCATGCCAAATATTGGCTCATTTTGGATTTCATGAGAGCTACACATTCTAAAAAAGTTGGGACAGGTAGCAATAAGAGGCCGGAAAAGTTAAATATACATATAAGGAATAGTTGGAGGACCAATTTGCAACTTATTAGGTCAATTGGCAACTTGATTGGGTATAAAAAGAGCCTCCCAGAGTGGCAGTGTCTCTCAGAAGTCAAGTTGGGCAGAGGATCACCAATTCCCCCAATGCTGCGGCGAAAAAAAATAGTGGAGCAATATCAGAAAGGAGTTTCTCAGAGAAAAAATTGCAAAGAGTTTGAAGTTATCATCATCTACAGTGCATAATATCATCCAAAGATTCAGAGAATCTGGAACAATCTCTGTGCGTAAGGGTCAAGGCCTGAAAACCATACTGGATGCCCGTGATCTTCGGGCTCTTAGACGGCACTGCATCACATACAGGAATGCTACTGTAATGGAAATCACAACATGGGCTCAGGAATACTTCCAGAAAACATTGTCAGTGAACACAATCCACCGTGCCATTCGCCGTTGCCGGCTAAAACTCTATAGGTCAAAAAAGAAGCCATATCTAAACATGATCCAGAAGCGCAGGCGTTTTCTCTGGGCCAAGGCTCATTTAAAATGGACTGTGGGAAAGTGGAAAACTGTTCTGTGGTCAGACGAATCAAAATTTAAATTTCTTTTTGGAAAACTGGGACGCCATGTCATCCGGACTAAAGAGGACAAGAACAACCCAAATTGTTATCAGCGCTCAGTTCAGAAGCCTGCATCTCTGATGGTATGGGGTTGCATGAGTGCGTGTGGCATGGGCAGCTTACACATCTGGAAAGGCACCATCAATGCTGAAAGGTATATCCAAGTTCTAGAACAACATATGCTCCCATCCAGACGTCGTCTCTTTCAGGGAAGACCTTACATTTTGCCAGATCACATACTGCATCAATTACAACATCATGGCGGCGTAGAAGAAGGATCCGGGTACTGAAATAGCCAGCCTGCAGTCAAGATCTTTCACCTATAGAAAACGGCAAAGAAGATGCGACAAAGAAGACCTAAGACAGTTGAGCGACTAGAAGCCAATGTGGTGGCGAACGGAAATAATGTATACACTTGCAAGTAGAAAATTTATGCAACTTTTCCTTTGCACTAAAATACTGCCGCATTGCACAGTGCTATTGTGAGCGGAGGAGGATTGGTGCTTGAGGGTCTGGGACAAGTTGCTGTTTTGTGATTAGCTCAGCTAGCAGTATTATAAAACAATGTGTTCATTCAGCTGCATCTTTTAAGAAATCATGAATGCCACCGGCTTACACTCTCATTTATACAGCTGCATACACACATTTAATACCTGCTTCTTCCGTCACATGCAAGTTGGTGGACATGAAACTGTTGAGACCTACAAGTTGTTGTGTGTAACCGTAAGGATTTGGAAACATTTATAAAATGTTATTAAATCCAATTATGGATCTGATCCATTGAATCAACAGAAAGCACAACCCCAACAGTAAATACATATTGTTTTATGGTTTAATAGCCTTGTCTACTTCAGCTACTACTCTAATGTTTTTTCAAGTTTCTTGTGATGTCTATGTTCTTTAAAGTTGTTTAATTACTTTTATATATACAGTATCACACGTTAAGCAGGTTTTATGGCAGATGAACCCTCATATCAGTATCTTCATATCTTCTTTAAATGTTTGGGTAAGACTGAAACTCACTACTCATGTCAAGTCTATAGTGTCAGACCCTTAAGCACCATGGGTTCAGCTCAGCAGCTCGATGACCTGTACAAATTGTAATTGCTTCTGTACAAACAAAAATGCTCTTTTTTTCTGCTGTGAAATAAGAACATTTTGTGGGTTTTAATATCAGTTTTGAATATCCGTGGGGTTATTTCTCCAAAGCTCATAGGAAAGAAATGGAAAGGAAACTGGGCAATTCAGGTTGCATGAATAACATTGTCCTTGTAATGGTACTGCTGTGCATGATGAAACCACTCTCATTCTCACTCACAGCCACTGTTCAAGGGTGACACTGATACACATGGAATCAGTGAATGAATGAATGCTGTATAATTCAGATCCTGACTGACTCTGTACAGTTAATTCCTTGATAAATACAGCTTGTGATATGTCAAATGTCTCCTTTTTCATTTGCTCTGTAATTAGCATCTTCATGTCCTTGTAAAGGCGTAACTACAAGTAGGCTACTATGTGTAAATTATCTTTAATTTGTTAGACCATGTATAACTGTAAATTTGGCATACATGAAGAGTTTTGTGTTACAGCCTGTAGATTTTTTTCTTCACATATTAGCTTTGATAAAGGAACATGGCTAATGCACTCTGCAACAACATTGACTGATATGGCTTATCCAGTGCGCAGCATCGTTTGTGTGATTTTTCATAAAGATTGACATTTCAAAGACTGTCAAACTTCAAACTCAAAGTGCCGCTCCTGTCAGCTAAGAACAGGAAACGGAGGCTACAATTTGCACAGGCTCACCAAAATTGGACAATAGAAGATTAGAAAAATGTTGCCTGGTCTGATGAGTCTGGATTTCTGCTGCGACATTCAGATGGTAGGGTCAGAATTTGGTGTAAAGAACATGAAAGCATGGATCCATCCTGCCTTGTCTCAATGGTTCAGGCTGGTGGTGGTGGTGTAATGGTGTGGGGGATGTTTTCTTGGCACACTTTGGGCCCCTTAGTACCAAGTGAACATTGTTTAAATGCCCCAGCCTATCTGAGCATTGTTGCTGACCATGTCCATCCCTTTATGACTACAGTGTACCCTTCTTCTGATGGCTACTTCCAGCTGGATAATGCACCATGTCACAAAGCTCAAATCATCTGGTTTCTTAAACATGACAATGAGTTCACTTTACTCAAATGGCCTCCACAGTCACCAGATCACAATCCAATAGAGCAGCTTTGGGATGTGGTGGGAGATTGCATCATGGATGTGCAGCGACAAATTTGCAGCAAGTGCGTGATGCTATCATGTCAATATGGACTAAAATCTCTGAGGAATGTTTCCAACACCTTGTTGAATCTATGCCACGAAGAATTAAGGCAGTTCTGAAGGCAAAAGACAAAACAAACAATAAATATCAAAATATTAACAAATAAATACACATTTCTATACATATATATATATATATATAATTTATTTTTATTTACTTTTATTTATAATTATATTAATAATTTATTGCTAAGAAAGAACTGAAATGAAAACATTTAGCTTTTAATCTGTGTATTTATCAGCCTGGGAGACCTTCCCAGGGCAGTACCCTGCCTCACAGACTAAAATCAGGGCGTCCACTACGGAGATGGCACCAGAGGTGAGGGGTGACCCCTCAGGCCCCCCCGTGGTGACAACGCGGGACACTGGCACTGCTTTACTAATTCAGTTTGTTCTAAAATGTTTCCCAGTGACATTGTATTAAAAACCAACCGTACAAAGACATTCATAATTCACAAATGTCTGTTCCTGCACAATTTGAAGAAATCCTTTGTGGCGTATTAACAGTTATAACACAGTATGACTGGGACATTGAAAAACATGCATTGAAAAATCTGACTGTTTGTTCTTATTTTTTGTTTCATTTTGTAATTAACTTTGCTTTGTCCCTGGTACCGTTGGTTTCCAGCAAAAAACTCACCACATAATTGCTTCTGGCTCATCGTGATTATTGTTTTTATGCCCCTGACATCAGCATTTGTTCTGATTTAAATCTATATTTGTGAAAAGCTAAATCAGCCTTTGTAATAATTACAGCAATTAGGACCATTCCGACTACAGTCAGAGAGGAGAAAACAGCACACAAACCTGCCAGAAAGACAACAAAAACTCTGAACACTGGGAGGCAGTGTTATTCTTTTGCATTTTGTGTTCACTGAACCCTCTTTACCCTCGCTTGGGTACAACAACAGTAAACGTGAATGTGCAAATATGAAAAGATGCTAATTTTGATACAAAAGAAAATGTTGGAAACAGAAGCAATCAAATACAAATAACAACAATCAAACATTTTAGACTCACTCCACACAATGCACAACATGGAGATAAACTTAAAGTACATCAAAACTCATATTTTATTTTATGTATAGCAATACAATTTACATATTAAATAACACTATAATAGAATGCTTTGATATAGCTTTCAACAAAAAGAAGAAAGAAAGAAAGAAAAAGAAACCCTTCAAGAAAAAAGATAAACTAAAACAATTCCTCCATGTGTTATTCCAGATTAGAAAAAGTGGATAGGATGGTGACACCCACCTGCTTTGAAACTTATTCTTTGATTTACAAGATCTATTGCACTTCTGGACAATGAAACTGATTTTATTTTGATTCAAAGGGGGGAAAAAAGACACCACAATCACTGCCGTAAGTAAATTGGTGTGTGTTTTGAATGTGCCACCTTCTGAAGGATTTGGGGACATATTGTGTTAACCACCAATGGGAACTAAACACAGAACTAAAAACAAACAAAAATGATTTATATGAAAATATAAAGTTTGCAACTATTTACCAGGATACAAAGCTTTTAGAGACTCATAAGTTAATGAAGCAACAAAACATATGTACATTTCTTAACATGATAATGAAAATATGTTTGCAAATGCTAGATTAAAAAAGGGGAGGGGGGGGGGCGCTGGGGGGGACACACCACAGGACATAACTGTTTGAAAAGATTTAGAAACGCAACTTGTCAGCTCCAATTATCTCATGTGATGTACAAGCAAAGTCAGAATATTACCCCAAATGTTGGAGATGTGACTTAATTTTCCAGCCTCCTTCTTAGGAGAAACAAGACATGAACTGAATAAACACCTTCAGTGTGTGTCTTCTCCATCTTAACAGCATAACGTTGTCAGTCTTTCTAAAAAATTTCAAAAGTTAAACAAAAATCCTTTCTTCTTCACATCAAAGAAATTAGTAATAGTGTACATTCTCATTCGTTTTACTACAATTGCAACAGAAAACAAAAATAAGGTCAGACAAACGTTTAGTGAAGTATCTTGGACAAAAATAAAACAAACACTCAGAATCCAATAAACAAAATGAACAATCAAAGAAAAAAAAAAAATACAAGTAAAACAAAAAACGCAAAGCATAACAAAAACATGATTTTGCCTGTGGTCATTTTCAACATTGTTTTTCCAGTCACTACCAAAAACATTCTTCTTAAAACTGCTTTACCCAATAATAAAAATAAAAACGTCCTCACGTTTCGTGACTGAAGTGAACGACAATTCTAGTCTTTGGTAAAAATTAATGAATCACGGGTCCCCAGTTTTTGAAGCGATAAGACTGATTCTAATGTTTTGTTAGCAAGGCCTTTATGCTGTATGGCATGAGACAACCGTTTATGATATTACAGTAACTGTATTTCCTAGCAGTATCTGAGAATCATTAACAAGAAATGAGAGACATTAAAAGAGGTCAGTTCAGTGAAGAAATGCTTGGACTGAGTCTACAAGTTCCTAGTAAAACCAGTCAATACCAAACACAACACACACTTATATCACACACATACACACTCCTGGTGAGGTGAAATGAGACTGTACAGAAGGCATCGCATCGAGAGACTTGTATACATTATTCTCAAAGTTATGGGACGGCTTATGTCAGTGAACTATTAAAAAAAACCCAGGACAAAGTAGAGCAGTATAAAATTACAAAATTAAATGGGCAAATAACAGAATTAACTACATTATGAGTTGCATGATATCAGTACACGCTCAGTTGCACTCAAGTGACAAAAGTAGCAGCTTGCAGCATAAAGCAATGGAGAAATCAAACCAGCAGGGGGTGCTAGAGAAGTCATGGGCTCTGCAAATCCTTCAACAAAAAGCAGAGACTGTGACGGCTGCTCGAAGAGACAGTTAACATTTACAAAAGCACAAGTTATCATGATATACGATATATTCATATATATTAAAAGCAGAATATGAATCATACAAAAGTTCACAGTAGCTGTTTTAATACCACCTTTTGAAAGTAAATATGTGTTTAACTAGAAGCATAATGAGTAAATATACTATTTGGGGTGCACGAAATGATCAAAGCGAACAAAAATCAAAAACAACATACTCCATATTGTTCATATGGTGTTTCATCTGTGAATCTGACGTTTTTGGAAGTTGGACATGGGAATAATCTCTTTTTCCAGCATCTGAGGTGTGCGTGGAAACCGTTTTTCGTTTGTGGCAGATGTTTCTAAAGCTTCGGAGAGCGGCTTTATTATGGAATGTCAAACTAAGGGCTTGACAGTGAGAATTCAAGTGAGTGAGAGAGACTGACTGTGGTCTAGATGGTGGAGTAGGCAGTAACACTGACATTTTCATAGTGCAAACTAGACAGAAGTGTTTCGTTTTGTTTGTCGTGAACTCAAAAACGTCGGTGCAAATGTTCAGTAGGATAACATT
This sequence comes from Cyprinus carpio, assembly GCF_018340385.1. NCBI lineage: Eukaryota > Metazoa > Chordata > Actinopteri > Cypriniformes > Cyprinidae > Cyprinus > Cyprinus carpio. Next base: position 6,738,264 of record NC_056582.1, on the reverse strand, counting down.
AAGACATAAAATGGCGAAAAAATAAATATCAAAAACTTTTTATCAGTGTAAAAAAGTAATCAGGTTATTCTTTTAACCAAGAGTTCTGGCAAAAAAGGCCTCAGAAAAAGTCTGTCTTAGTCCTTGAAGTTTTACAAAGTTAGATTAAGTGCCTCTTCGTGCCTGTTCGGGGGGCTTTAGACGAGGGACTCCATGCTTTCAGCTGGGTCCGATTCCTCAGACATGGCCACGCTGCCGTTTCTGTCCAGGGACATGGGGCTGGATCCGTTCTCTTTAGTGCTTATCAGGCTGAGCATAGCTTTGTAAAGATACTGGTACTGTTCCTGAAACAGAGGCGGACATGAAAACATGACTTCACAATGGGGCACAGAGGAATGTTTTGGAGAAAAATTGTGTTTAGAAAAGGTACAACCAGACAAACAAACATGTAAATGATGACTGCTATGCAAACTCTGATGCCATAATGCTACAACACTGCTGTGTAGATATGACTCTAGTGTCGCCTTCCAACTCCAGTCCAGTAGGTGGCAGAAATGCAGCATTTATCATGATGTGTAAAAACGTCAGAAACAGCAGGAGAACATTTCTGTCACCTACTGGAGAGGAATGTGAAGTGATGAACAGAGGATCACAAGGGATCATAGTTTAACTTAAAATTGATTTAAAATGCACTTAAAATGCAAATTGAATCGTAGCCACACTCTACTAATTTGTTCTAATTCAGAAACAAGTCTCGTGTGGGAGCTTATTGCCACTATTTACAATTTTTATCCTTCATTTTAGTCAGATAATGTTCGCATTGTACTGATTTGTTCTAATTTGCGAACAAATTAAGTCATGGGAACAAATTTGTGGCCATATTTGATTCATTTGTTGAAGTAAATCGTGGCCAAATTGTACTGATGCATTCTAATTCGGGAACAAATTAATAAGTTGTAGCTATGAACTTGTGTCCACGTTTTATTAATTCGTCCCTCATTTTAGTGAAAGTGTGGCCACATTTTCCTAATTCATTCTAATTCGTGAACAAATTAGATTGCTGGAACCAATTGTTGGCCATATTTGATTAATTTGTTCCCTCATTTTAGTTAGATTGCGACCATTGATCGTGGCCATATTGAACTAATTTTTAATTCAGGTACAAATGAAGTAGTTGTGGAAAGATCGTTTCTTTTCCTTTGCTTTTTTTGCTTGATGATCATTTTAATTTCGGTAAGAACAAATGCCATATTATCCCTTAAAGCGAGTGACGATGTACTGCTAAATTGACCCAGACATGTTCTTCATGTCTTCTGCAGAGGAAATAGTCATTTAAGGTTTAAAGGTGAGTATATAAATCATATTTGATGTGAACTAAACCTTTAAATATCACCTGTATTAAGCTATAGATCTCAGTATAAACACTTACAATGTCGGTAAAGACTCCTGGTCTCATGAGGTTGATCATCTTGGCCACTTGGTAGACCCCCACAGCTCCTTCACTCTCCAGCTGCTGTGACAGTGTGGTGAGAGCACATAACATCCCAGCAGACACTGCACCAAACCTGTCCACATAAATATATGCATATGATCATTTATATATAATATATCAACTCATTTGACCTCTTGTAATGTGTCATATGTCAGATAGAGATTATACAATTGTCTTTTAATATTTAAGATGAGATTTATATTTAAATATTTAAGATTTAATTTGAGTTTTTCATTTTTTTTTTCAAAAAGTCATGCACAATAAGACAAATAGGAACAATAATGTGCATGAAAAAATTATATATATAAAAATAATCCAAATTATGAAGTACGTTCCTGACAGTAGTGCAACGTTTCCCTCCATAAACGCCATATTTAATTCTACAAGAATAGAATTCATTACCATTTCCATTGTTTGACAGCCCAAGGTGCTGCTGTGATCCAATTAGTCCTAACGAGTATTCCTTAATATCAACTGACATCACTTTGCAACAAAACGACTAACAATGGCCCCTTCATGTTTATTCATTATGTTAATGAGGCCTGCTTGCCTCATCTGATAAACATGGTGGGCTAATTTAGCTTTTCAAAATATGTAATGTTACTATGGTATCACCCCTAAGAGCTGTCTTAATTAGCATCGTCTTCATTTCAGCTACAGATATGCTAGTCTGTCAAATGCTCCTCCTGCAGAAGCTGTTGACAGAAGCAAAGATCTGCCTCTCCTGTGGAGCTAATTCTATGCTCCCCATCTCCCTGGTGTTTGCCAGGGAGCTACTTCTGTCTAGAAAGAATCTTAACTCTTTTTGTAGACTACAATGGAAGGTCTTTTGTTGCCACTGTGAAAATTGAGATTGAACTGAAGCCTCCAACGATTCACTAGAATGAGCTGAACATAAAGGATGGCCAAAAAGGATGGCTTGTATAGAATCTATAAGGCTGAATTTGACTCAGTTTGCATACTGAGTCAAATTCAGATACAAAAAAAGCATGTATTGGCAAAGTTTTCTCTTTAGATACAAAAAGTATGTATTGGCAAAGTATTCACGCCTCAAGTCACAAAACAAAAAAATGTTGTATTGTTCCAGTTCTGACATGCTACATACTATATCAGATGCTTGATATATGCAAGTTGTGATTGAACCAGTGTTTCTATAAACCAGAAGCAGTTTCCACTAAATGCTGAGAATCAACAGGTTTTCTAAGCCAAATTGTAATTTTTTTTAATAAAAGGTCATTACTCACTCATCATGCACTATAGTGGGTCCATCTCTGGTCATGGCCTCTTCTTTAATGACATTGATGAGCTCAAAGGTGCTGCTAATGGGAGCATCAGGGTTTGGCCATTTTGGGCACTGAAAATGACGAACTTCTAAAACATAATCATCCTACAAAGAAAAAGAAACAGGGAGAGAATATTAATATATATTACTATAATATAATTATATTATATAAACTTGTGTGTGTATATATATATATATATATATATATATATATATATATATATATATATATATATAAATTATTCATGCATATACTGCATTGTAAAAGAATTTCTGGTCAGTAAGATTTTTTATTTTTTTTTTAGCATTTTTATTCAGCAACAATGCATTCTATTGTTCAAAAATGCCAGTAAAGACATTTACAGTATAATGTTACAAAATATTTCTATTCAAATAAATGCTGTTTTTTTAAACTTTCCATTCATTAAAGAATACTGAAAAAATGTATGTTTTCACAAAAATATTAAGCAGCATTAAAAAGTGAATATTAAAATGTTTTATGCATAATAATGAAGGATCATGTGACACTGAAGAATGGTGTTATGATGCTGAAAATTATTTAAAATTATAATAATAGTTCACAATTATAATACTGTATTTACAGTATTGTTTAGATGTTTTTTTCTGCAATAAATGCAGTCTTGGTGAGCATAAGATACATACGATAAAAAACTAAAATATCAAAACACTTTTGAACAGTACCCCAAAAATATTATATACAATATCATATATATATATATATATATATATATATATATATATATATATATATGATATATATATATATATATATATATATATATATATATATATATATATATATATATATATATATATATATATTTATTTCTCTCTACATAAACATATTTTTAAAATAATATTTATAATAAATATTGTACATTTTAGTATAATATATATTTAAATAACATAATATTAAATGAAATGTATATAATTAATTTTATATTAAATCTCGTTTAAATCCAAAACATTACAAATAATTTGACGAATATTATATATTATATAATATAACTAAAATAAATAATCCAATCATATTAGATGAAATATGTATAAATAATTATATATTATATACAGTTTGAATTGAAATCTTTCCCTCCAAAGAGACAGACCTGTGTGGCCTCCAGGATGAAGTCATGAATGATGATTTGCTCCTCATTTGAGAGGCAGAGTCTGTCTTTACTGATAAGGGTGACTGTAAACGCCTCACAGTTCATGGCTTCCTCTCGACTCGGCCAATACACAAACTCATCCTCTGCCTGCGGCAACAAACGTGAGTTACCATCAACGCTGAGTAATTAAAGACTTTCAGAAAGACTGGTGCTCTTCAGGGGCAGTTATAGCCACAACAAAGACTATTACAAACATGACAAACCATCAACTTTTAACCATTAAAACCATTAAAAACGGTTTTCTGTAGTATGTTTTGGTACATATTCCATTATGGTTTATTGGTTTTAACAAACCACCTATAAAAGGCAACCAATTACCAAAGGGGGGGCCAAGCTTGTTGACAGGGGGGCACTGGGCCCCCCTACAGCTGCCCCTGGTGCTTTTACAACCAATTCCCATTGTTCCTTGCCCACGATAACAAGACATCAGCTGACCTTGAGAAGCACAGTCTATAACATTAACTTGAGTTTCCCTCCTTAGAGGCAGCACATCACTCAAGACAAACAGGAACTTTGCAGATGGTCTTGAATACCCACCAGGCCCTGGTTGTCTGGTAACATGACGATGATTTGAGCATTATGGTCCCAGATCATCCTCCAGAAATCTTTAGTAGTGTGAGGCAAGGGATGCTGTGTAATGATGAACTCATTGCTCCGGTAGTACCCCTAGTAGTAGCACGGAAACGTTCAATAAACAAAAGGAGCAATCAGTTATTCTTGGCTTTCGGTATACAAAAAAATATTAAAAAGTGGCACAATTTACCCTACCTTTATAGTTAGTTTATTTCAGTTACTTAAATAATATCCTTAGTAGAAGTTAAAAAGGTAAAATGACAATGTGAAGTTGACTGTTTCTCGTTGACCTGTCATCTTTGAACCATAAAAAACCCTTTATGTGTACTATTTTGTGCACAGGTGCTGTAAAACCAACATTACAGCAAATGTTCACTCTTATGACAATAAATCTGAAGTTTTCCCCGGAACACTGTGTGCTAAATTCAGTACAGGTTAATGCTTAGTTGTAGTTGGGGTATTGGGTACTCACCATTATATAAGATGCATTGATGTAATCAGTGCCTTTCATCCCAGGCAATGGTGCGAGACCAACACGTGCTCTTTCCGCTGAGAGGGACAAAAACAGCCAATCAGGATGCAGAATAAAAGAGCAGGTCAGTGATGTGATTTCATTAGCTGAAACAAGCTGCAAGCACAATTTTGAAAGCTGTGTTGCAGTTTGGATACTAGAATGTCAGGCAAGAAGAATTGCCAAAGAAATCCAAGGTATGTGAAAAAGATTAAAAAATGATTGGCCACATTAAATCAGTATGCCACAGTAAACCATAATTACTCAACAAATACACAACAAATAAATCAGATGTGCTATTTTATTTAAATGAGGTTATGTTACTCACATGGGACAACAGAAGAGTTGCGGTTCTTCTCCTTGTTGCATTCTTTCTGAGCACTGAAGCACTCCACAAATCTTGCATTGCACTGAGTCACCAACTGAACATAAAGTAGAACTAATTAACTTTTCTTTATTTCAAAGTAGAATGAAAAATCACATAAGACAACTTCAACATTTTGAATTTAACAGCAAGGAAATGTGTCTCATTGCAGTATATCCAAACTGCAGTTTAAGAACAGTCAGAATTTTAGCGCTCAACAAAACAAAACAAAACAAAACAAAACAAAACAAAACAAAACAAAACAAAACAAAACAAAACAAAAAATAAAACAAAATAAAACAAAAAACTAACTAACAAAAAAAAAACAAACAAAACAAAACAAAAACAAAACAGCAACAAAAAACAAAACCAAAAAATTTTAAGAGGAAGGAAATATGTCCTGCAGTTGTAGCCTACCAAGTAAAATGTAATGTTGATTTATATTCAGGTATTGAATCCGAACCAAAAAGAACCATAAAATGTTAGAATTTCGGGCTCAATAAAATATTTTATAAACTCATGAAACTCAAGCAAGCCACATATCACACATTTTACACGCACAGAACCTGTCAAGCTTGGGTTGTAAGTCATAGTGTCCTAACCAGGTATGAAATCATAAAGCAAACAAGCGATAAAGTGAGCCAATTTGTGGTTCAAAATTCTTCTCCGCATAAATGTGCATTAAAAATCTAATCTCTTCTGATATGCATAGAATGTGTCATGCATTGCAATAAGCGCTGACAGACAAACTGCTTGTCCAAATGACTTTGCATAATGAGAGAGATAGTCCCCACCTTGAACTGCTTTTCCAGTCGTGTTTTGCCCCCTGGGCCCGGCGTCAGGATGTTGTTGACGTAACTGTGCAGCTGACTGGAGGGCACCTCTGTTTCCTTCCCAAGAATGGCTTCCATCAAGGCATCGTGGATGAAGATATACTGCTCCTAAACACACAGAGACAGACAAACAGAGAGGTAAAGAGACATCCTAGATGACCTCAACAAACAGGGCAGATGTAGACTGGTGGCTCACCTCCGTTTGGACCAGGTAGTTTCTCTGAGTTCGTATATGTTTGAGGAAACCCAGCACATTGACTGAGCTTTTATCCTTCAGCTGCTGCAGCATGCTGTCAATCACAATGTAAGTTCCTGTCCTGCCCACGCCAGCACTGAAGAAGACACATTAATAACATATAAAACAGTTTGTTTATTGCTCTCTTCAGCCATCATATCAGCCAGTGGAAGTGTGTGTGTGTTTTACCTGCAGTGTACAAGCATGGGGCCCATCTCTGGAGTCTGTGCGGCAGAGGACTTCCTGACGAAGGTGAGCACAGGTAACGTGTATTCAGGGACACCCATATCCGGCCACTGAGTGTAATGATACTGCAGAACTGTTCTTTCACTCTGACGGCCCTTAGTGTTACCCTTCTGACCCTGCAAACAAACACACACACACACACACACACACACACACACACACACACACACACACACACACACAAACAGACAAAAGTTTTACAATTACATATGATCCTTCAACATAAAAGAACAAAGAAGAAGAACATAGATTGTTTTATAAATTAAGCCAGAACAAGAGACAAAACAAAACAGCAATGCTAAACAATGAAACGAAACAAAACGAAACAAAACAAAAAAACAAAAAACAAAAAACAAACAAAAAAAAACCACAAACCTAAAAACTACAGGGACTTGCTTTCTTAACCCTGGCTTCATTCTAAATGGAGAATGCATTGCATATCTATGGAGCCTTAATATATTTGCATTTTTTTTTACTAGTGATAATAGGGCACAAGTCACTTTTGAAGACTTTTGTTTTACTATATTTGAGGATATTTACAGAAACCCTGGCCCTGACAAGTAGAGTGAAACAAGTATGTTTTTTTTTTTTTTTCTGAAAAAAGTACACACTGATATATGCAATTGTATCTCATGGTAAAGAAACACAAAAACACATGATCAATCCCCGTATCTTCACATAACCCTCACTTCTCATTCAAACTTGCAGCAAAGATGTGTGATAATGCTGTACAGAAGCATGTCAGCTTTCTATTTTTTATTTTATTTGATTTTACCATACATTACCATACATGAATTTTCATTGCTGTAAAAAGGTGCCACCTAAACCGATATCTAAGTGGCTGCTATAAAAAATAATAAAAAAAAGGTTTCTTTGCTGCCAGTGGCCTTGCTGTGGCTCTATGTATTATGAAAGAGATTTACGGAGAGAGCAGATCACTCTCACTGATGCTGTGAAGGCCAGGACCTTGCATAAGCTTCTTAAAGATTTTTTTCCTCCGGCTTTTAAAGACCAAACCCTTCACAATCCTTCTCACAGGTGAAGGAAAGCAGGTCAAACCAAAAGGACTGACAGTGTAACATACATTTAATTGTATTCAAACTCATAAAACTGTAAAGTGCTTCTTATATAGAGAATTTTGTCCTGATATTTCTGCAAATGATCTTATTTACCATACAAAATCCCAGTAACAGAGTTGAGGTTTTCAGATCTACTCTATTGACAAATATAACAAAACATAAGATAAGTGAAGTTATTTAATAATACAGTGTCAACTAATACCTGCATATACTAAAATCTGAAAATATACAATTAAATTATGTATTTGTTAATACAGCAAGGAGTGGATAAAAAAATACATATCTAATGATGAGAAAAAAAAATCAGTTAACTGAAAAATGTCTTAATTAAATAAAAGCTGCCATAAGCTATTAACTGATAAAGTCATTTATAATACATAAGCATATATTTTATTATGTGCTTTTTCATTTAAGTTGGTTAGCTGGTTGGTTGGCATTGTAACACCATGTCAGCTTTCTTGGCTATTTAACAAGTTGAAACCGTATAAAAGAGCAATTTAAAAAACCTATATCATGTTTTCAAAGTTGAAAGGAGTGTAAGGGGAGAAATAAAAAAAAGGTGTTTACCTTCTTTACTTTGGTGTTTCTGATAGTGAAGACGCGGAGTGTGTAGCACGCCATTACTTTGGTTCTCTTCAGAGTCACCACAATATTACCGTATTCCTCACTGTTCTCTGTCGGCCAGTACTGGTCGCATTTTCTCTGTGAGACGCACACAGAAAGAGAACAAAAAAAAAACATTTGTTTAAAACAAATGATTATTTTATGATTCTGAAACTGTAATGGTTGTGACATTATAACTCACTCTGCCTTTCTCCACCAGGTTAGTGATCATGACTATAATGCAGGTGTTTTGTTCCCACACCATCCGCCAGAAGTCCTCGAATGTGGACTTGAGGGGACCCTGAGCTGCAATGTAGGCCTTGGGTTTATTATAGCCCTGTATAGGAGAAAGATACAGAAATATAAATCACACACAGTCAAGTCATCATGTACTATGAAAGCCTCACATCAGTGTGTTCTGCACACATGACTCACATCCACATAGTTGGCATTGATGTAGTCACTGTGTTTGGAGTCTTTTCCTGCCAGAGGCCTGAGCTTCACTCGACTATGGTCATCTGAAGGAAAAAAACAAACAAAAAAAACAAGAGAATGTAATGTCTGTCTGAACTAAAGTTGGGTACAAAAGTCAGAGACCACTGCGAAAATCTAGAGTTCAGAACTAAAGTAAAAATGCAAATATAAAGATTTATTAAACAATATGGAAACATCCTGACAAAATATTGCTTTCATTAAAATGCAAGATGCTCTTTGTAACATTTTTTTAAAGTCATGTTCAAAGATCATCAGGTTTTGAACAAACTCAAGTGCTGCTGTCATTAAAGCAAATGGGAACAAACCTTATTCTAGAAAACGTACACTAAAAAGTAATATTGTGAAATATTATTATTATTAAGTATTATTTAAAATACTTGTTTTATGTTTAAAAATGTAATATATTTTTAAAATATCTTTATATTCCTGCTGAATGTTCAGCAGCCATAACTTCATTCTTCATTCTTTAGTGTCACATGAACCTTTAGAAATCATTCTAATATATTGATTTGCAGCTCAAGAAACATTTTTTTTAATTATCATAGATGAAGAAAACAGTTGTGCTTCTATAATACAATTTTTCAGGATTCTTTGATGGATATAAAGTTCAAAAGAACAGCTTTTGAATAAGAAATCTTTTGTAACATTATAAATGTTTTTACTATCACTTTTTATCAATTGAATGCATCCTTAATAAATAAAATGATGAATTTCATTCAAACAAAAAAGTATTAACTCAAAAAAGTAGTGTATGTAAATGTTTAAATTTGAACCGAAATGCTAAATTATAAAAACAGAAGCATTTTCACAAGTGGTCTCAGACTTTTGGATGTCTGTGCATTTTATAAAGAGAGACTCACAGGCTATGATGTTGATGTATCTGTTTTTGTGCTTGTTGTCAGGGTGATTGGAGTGTTCTGATGTGATCTTCATATCTGCTGTGCAGCGCTGCACTTCCTATAACACACACACACACACACACACACAGATGAGACATAGTGAATTTCATTTTCATTCTGTATCATAAAAAAACACATTTTGTATTAATTATATTAATCTACTGTTTTGCTTAATTGTAATTTAGTGAATTTTCTTATATAATACAATGACATTTATACATTTTACATGTGTCATACAGTATTATAGACAACTGTTGTAAATTAACATAAACACTTTTTTTAGTTTGCATATAAGCATGTAAAGCAGGTTCAGCAAAGCTAACATCCTGAGGCTGTTAACAGATCGCTCAATAAACACACGAGCACTTGACACATTCTATTAACACCATGCAACAAAAACGCTGAGATGTTTAAAGGGGTCATATGATGCGATTTCAATTTTCCCTTTCTCTTTGGAGTGTTACAGGCTCTTGGCGCATAAAGAAGAACTGTAAAGTTGCAAAGACTAAAGTCTCAAATCCAAAGAGAATTTCTTTCTAAAAGTTAAGAGTCAACCATGCCCTCCTAAAACAGCTCACTTAAACACGCCCCCACGTCTACGTCATGATGTGGGAAGATTTGCATAACTCCGCCCAAATGTTTACGCAAAGTAAGAAGACGTAACTTTTATTCTCGCTGTTGCCGCTGCCACCACGTTGTGGAGACGCTGTGTGTTTCATTGTGAAAGAGGGCCTTCCAAAAGAGGACACAACTAGAAATCAGTGGTTCAGTTGTATTAACAACACTGTTCCAGAACACCTCAACCCAAATATTCGGATGTGTGCAGCGCATTTTACGGAGAACGAGGACTGTTTCCTGGAAGAGTAGCCTACAATACGGTGTCTGTTTCTATAAAGTGGAGCAGTTCCAACTTTGCAAGGACAGTCTGGCGCTTCTGACTCACAGCCTGTAAGTACGTTTTCATATTTAAAGAATTTGCCACTGATGATTCAAATGCGACTTTTGAGCAATGTAGAGTAGCGCTTGTTGTTTGTCATTTCTCCGATCACAAATGAAGACATGGTTTTATGTTTACGCAGCGCGATACACAACACAACAAGTAAAAAGACAGTATAAGCCATTATAATCAGTAATTATTTCGCCACTGGATGCAACAAATGCCTCATTTATAATGGGTTTTATTGTTTTTTTCTTGTACATGGCATCATAGTATGTTAAGGGACGTAACATTTTAGTCACACGTGTAAAGAATTCGGCCAATCACAACACACTGGATAGCTGGCCAATCAGCGTACACCTCACGTTTCAGAACGATGAGTTTTAGAAAACTAGACGCGTTTCAGAGAGGCGGGGCATAGAGGAGCAACAATAATGTACATTATGTGGAAAATAATGTGTTTTTTAAACCTTAAACTGCATAAACACAATGCATTACACCAAATACACAACATAATGTTTTTTTTAGCAGCATCATATGATCCCTTTAAGTGATGTACCGGAACATAAGAATTGGCTGTGTTAGCATTAGTTGGTTGTGTGTTTGCACTGCATTTGGAAAGTGTGTGGACAAGCTTGTTTAAAACCACGAGATGTTTGAAAATCTGCCAGGGGCTGTTTTCAAAAAGTCTCTCATCCACACACACGCACCTGTATGGTACATGCACTTGAACTAACCTCACTAGCACTCTGAGAAGACTGAAGAGCTGATACATCACAGGGTCATAAAATGATGATACATCACACTGATACATAAAAAGTCAACATTTATGAGAGGACAGTCCATGACTGTCAATTCTATTCATGTGTGACCTGTGATTTCGTATTTGAAATTTGAAACCCATTTAACAACCCATTTTATTTTCTTGCATTAAAAAAACAAGTTGCATGGGGAATTGATTGGATGATGAAAATTTTTGGGTCAAGTACTCCTTTAAAAAGTCTTATAAGAAAAAGAAAGTAAATAAGCCTGTGCTCCACTACTCTTCTCAGACTCTGATCTGTCTTCCTCTCTGGCATTCTCCATTCACTCTTCTCTCATTTTCAGCTAAATTCCAAACTTTCCCAAGTGTCCTCTTCTTTTTTTCCTTTGAGTCGCTCCCCCACTAAAAAACTCAGACCCGGGGCGCACATAATCCCTGTGCCTGTCCAGGCCTAGCCAATACCCTTCCTCGTCTCCCTGGCTCCCATGATCGCTGCCACCCCCGCCACTGCCTTTTTCGGCCCAGGCTGCACAAAGCCACTTGTCAGGGGCCTGCTGGGCTCCGTCCAAAAGGGGTTTGGCTCGGTTGTTTTCCCTTTTTTTCTGTAGTGGAGGTGAGAGAGAAGGGTTTGGAACCATAGAGGAATCCATTGAGGAGAAGCAGCACCAGAAACCCCCTTTGGAACCACTTCCCAATGTCCATTAAGACACACACACTTTTAGAGGCACTTTCCTGCGTCAATCAAGCCACCATGGAACAAAGAGGCCAAGGGAGGCCCTCAGAGGAACCCTAGTGACCCACACACCTCCCCTTCTCTCCTCCTCTCATTCTCTCCTCTGAAGGAAGGAAAGTAGGAGACCTATTGAAACTGAATTGAAAGATTTTCCTTTGCATGCACAACAGATATGGGCTACATTCACACAGTGTTCTATACTGATAAATGCATTTACTAACAGGGGTGCAGCAAAAAAATAAAAAATAAAAAAATAAATAAAATAAACTGCTGTCATTAAAACCTTTAATCATTAATTACGATATTCTAATTAAAGAAATATACTTCAAAAATGGTACTTCAGTTGGAAGGTATCAAAACTGAAAAAGATATCAAAAATAGAATATGGTGTATAAAAAAAAAGAAATAAAATCAAATAATAATAATATACAGAAATGGAAGAAATGGAAGAGGAAGACCAAGCGAATTAACCAGAAATGAGCAGCTGGATATTAGTAACGAATTAACATATATTGCATACCATAACGTGTTGTCGTATATTAATTCAATTTTAATTCAGTAATAGGTCCAAAATGATTCTTTGAATATACAGTGGTTTTCATTTTTATTGTTTTTATTTTACGATTTATTTTTAAATATATATGTAATAAGATGGTTCATGTTGTTGCATTAATCAACAATGTCTTGAAAAACAATCTGAACTAAAAACTAATTGGACTTAGCAGGGCCATAGATTTACATAATATCAGTACAATTTATGCATAAAATACAGTAAAGAAGATATTTTACAAATAAAAAAATGTAAATAATTTCTGTGGTATTTTTGCTCCATAAAATCTCAGATTTTGACCCTTGTTAAATTTTTTTGGAGGTTAATAAATAAATAAATAAATAAATATTATATAATTATATATAAAAAAAATAATTTATGTGGTATTTTGTTCCATAAAATATCAGATTTTGACCCTTGTTAATTTTTTTGGAGGTAAATAAATAAATAAATAAATAAATAAATATTATATAATTATAAAAAAAAAAATATTATAAATAATTTCTGTGGTATTTTTGCTCCATAAAATCTCAGATTTTAATCCTTGGTAATTTCTTTTGGAGGGTAAATAAATAAATAAATGAATAAATAAATAAATAAATAAAATAAGATATATAATTATAAAAAAAACAATTATAAATAATTTCTGTGGTATTTTTGCTCCATAAAATCTCAGATTTTGAACCTTGGTAATTTCTTTTGGATGCAAAAAAAAAAAAAAAAAAAATGATATATAATTATAAAAAAAAAATTATAAATAATTTCTGTGGTATTTTTGCTCCATTAAACCATGGTAATTTTGAACCATGGTAATTTCTTTTGGAGGGAAATAAATAAATAAATAAATAAATAAATAAATAAATAAACAAGCTAGCTGGTAAAATATAAATAATGTTAAATAAAATGCAGGTTAAAATTAATATTTTTTTGTGGTCCCTCCTTTCCGCTTGGTAACAGCTTGAGAATCTGAGAAAAAAAATTCTGTAATGTTGGCACAGCCAAAGGTCTGGAACATTTCTGAATCCTGATCCACAGAGGACACAAAAAACCCAGCATGTGTGTGCGTGTACATGCAGCTCTGATCTGCAGGTGATCATCAGGGGCTGAACATCTCAGATGATTCATTGACATTCAGCTGTGCCACTGACAGCACAAGCAGACGCTGTGGCCCAAGACTCAATGGATAACTAATTACCAGTCATCCTCGTACAAACTGTCGTCACATTAGTCTGACAGAATGTTGTTGTGGTTTTCTGGCTTCTGTGCCACACTAACACTCACACAACAGAGAGAGTCCAAAAAACTCGGTGTGAAAAAAGATGCCAATGTTCAGATGGCCTAATTCATTCTCACACAGGCTGAGTTCAACTGGCTTGTCCTGTACGGCCACCTGCCAGAAATAACAAACATCCGCGGAGGGATCCCGGCCCAGCTGTTCACAGACAGACACCAGAACCTGTCAACAGAACCGCTGCAGCGAGGCCGGGGGAACCACATGAGACAGGACCTGTGTTTACAGAAGTCTGAGGGAGTTTGCTGAGAGGGAAGAGCCTGTGAAGATCTTACCTCAAACTCTTCTGAGAAGCCGTGCTGGTTGTTGGAGTAGAGTTCTGATACATGCTTGATGAAGTGTTTAACAGGGATGGCCTCCATATCATCTGAAACAGAGAAAAAAAAAATGACTGCATGTCAATGATAGTAAGCCTCTTAAAAATATCCAGTATTTTGACTTTTTAAATATTTTGATCTGCAAACCTTTTCAGTGATATTTAATTTTGGATTAAAAATAATAATAACTTATAAATAAATGCAGTTATTACTATAATTAATATTACTGTTAGAGTAACTGCACATTACGCCAGCACTAGTGTTTCCAGTGCTGGTAGAGTGATCCATCTTAACAGAAGCCACTGTGCTTTGATTGGTTCACTGGCTGATTAGATAATCAACAGTTCAATGTGTCGACAGTGATGAGTCTAAGAGGATGAACGAAGGATCAAGGTTCAACTTCAGTCATGGTGAACAAAAAGACTGGCTAGATTCACACTCTCCAAGTTACAGACACAATAAGCTGACAAACTGTCATTAAAATCTGTCTGAGGCTAAATACACGCAAGAAGAGAAAAAACAAAACAAAAACTAATGCACACACACACACACACACACACACACACACGTCCGTAGTGCTATAACATTAGAGTTTTTTTTTTTTTTTTAAATCAAGAAAGAAAAAAGCCTGTGGTCGTCTTATTTAATTTGGGTATAACAAACTAACAACTAAAATATAGAATTATAATGAACATATAATTAAAATGTAATAACTATAATTACTAAAAGTGCTTACAAATTACTTATTATTTCTTAACATTATAAATATTTCTACTGACACTTTTTATCAATTTAACATATCCAAAATAAAAGTATTAATTTCAAAAAAAAAAAAAAAAAAAAAAAAAAAAAACATTTTTATTTATTATTTTTTTTTAAAGAAAAGGAGATCCACACACCTTCTGCCTTTATCTTAAAATGCCTACAATTGAATACAGCTAACAAACTAATTTTGGCACCCATGGATGCCAGAAACTAACTGGGAAATTCAGCCAGAAATTGAAGGCCCTATTTAGCAGGAAAGCATCCACGTTTGAAAGGACAGTGAACTCAAAGCGCCATATGAGCCGGAGCCAGCGGAGAGAGAGGCTGCTGCCCACACTAAATGGATCTTTGTAAATACCGAGGCCAGCCCTCGCCAAGCTGGAACACAGATGCCCAAATTGGATTGAGGGCACCGTGCCACCATTATTGTGAGCTGTGCCACAGTATAACAATGAAAATTGGTTCCAATGGAGTACTTATCGGAAAGCCTGAGTAAATCAATGGCTCTTGTTGCATTAAGATCTGGGTTCCACTACACTGACTAACCCAGACCTGAAACCTTCAGACCCTGAAAATCACACACTGTCCACTTCTGTTCCACTACGCTCTCTGCTAATGATTTACCCAAACACAAATAAAGGCAATGAGCTAAAGTGAGATACAGGCCAGTCAGATGAAGCCATTTTCTTGGCTCTAACCTTAATGGCTAATGTGTATGTGTGTAAAAGTGTGTGTGCACATGCAGACGGTCCAGATAAACAGCACTTGTCTTCTCTGGTAACAGGAAAGTACCTGAACAAACTAGACAAGACCACTTATCCTCAAACAGCTATACTGTGTCTAGATTCAACAAACTCTTCAGTGTAGCGCACACTCATCAAATCCAGTTTACAGTAAACATGACATGGCCAGCAATTCCAGAAAATCATCTTATTAAAAACACAGGAACACCATTCCAAAAAACCACTGGTCTCGAGTAGTTGCAGGTTGTTGTGAGGACATTTCTAGGTAGATGCCAGGGTGCTGGTAGCCCGGTAGTTGTTCGGGTGATTTGGGTGATGGTTAGGATGTTGTTAGGTGGTTTCCAGAGTGTTGCTAGTCAGACAGTTTCCTGGGTTTCATGGGTGGTTGTTTGGATATTGTTAGGTAGTTGCCAGGGTATTAGGACACTGTTAGGTGGTTTCCAGGGTGTTACTAGTCAGAGAGTTGCCTGGGTGTTGTGGGTGGTTGTTAGGATATTTTTTTAGGTGGTTGCCAGGGTGTTGCTAGCCAGGTAGTTGCTTGGGTGTTAGGACAATGTTAGGTGGTTTCCAGGGTGTTGCTAGCGAGGCAGTTGTCTGGGGGTTGTGGGTGGTTATTAGGATATTGTTAGGTGGTTGCCAGGGTGTGAGGACAATGTTAGGTGGTTTCCAGGGTGTTGCTAGCCAGACAGTTGCCTGGGTGTTGTGGGTGGTTGTTAGGATATTGTTAGGTGGTTGCCAGGGTGTGAGGACAATGTTAGGTGGTATCCAGGGTGTTGCTAGCCAGACAGTTGCCTGGGTGTCGTGTGTTCTTATTAGGAAATTGTTAGTGGTTACCAGGGTGTCGCTAGCCAGGTAGTTGCTTGGGTATTAGGACAATGTTAGGTGGTTTCCAGGGTGTTGCTAGCGAGGCAGTTGTCTGGGGGTTGTGGGTGGTTATTAGGATATTGTTAGGTGGTTGCCAGGGTGTAAGGACAATGTTAGGTGGTTTCCAGGGTGTTGCTAGCCAGACAGTTGCCTGGGGGTCGTGGGTGGTTATTAGGATATTGTTAGGTGGTTGCCAGGGTATTAGGACACTGTTAGGTGGTTTCCAGGGTGTTGGTAGTCAGACAGTTGCCTGGGTGTCGTGGGTGGTTGTTAGGATATTGTTAGGTGGTTGCCAGGGTGTTGCTAGAGTGTAGCTAAGTGGTTGTGCTAGGGGGTCGTGGGTAGTTGCAGGTTGTTGTCAGGATATTTCTAGGTGTTTGCTAGCCAGGCAGTTGCTTGGGTGTTGTTGGGTTGCTGTGGATGGTTGCTAGGTCTCTGCTTTGTGGTTGCTAAGATGTTGTGGGTAGTTGCAGGTGGTTGTCAGTACATTGATATGTGGCTTCCAGGATGTTGTTAGCCAGGTAGTTTCTTAGATATTGTTAGTGGTTGTCAGGGCATTGCTAGGTGATTGCTAAGGCATTAAAAGAGTGTTGTGGTTGGTTGCCAAAGTACTAATGGGGTGTTGAGGATGTGGTTGCTGGAGTGTTCTAAATGGTTTGCTAGAATATTGTTAAGTGTTTGCTAGGGCATCACTAGAGTGCTGTGGGTAGCTGCTGGTGTTTGTCAGGGCATTAATAGGGTGTTGTGGGGGGCCAACAAGGTTTTATGAGGTGTTATGGATGACTTGTTTGGAAGCTGCTGGAATATTATGAGTAGTTGCTAGGGTGTAGTGGGTGGTAGTCAGGACATAAGTGGTTTCTAGAGCTTTGCTAGCAAACTAGTTGCTCAGATGTTGATGGTGTGTGCTAGGTTGCTGCTAGGTGGTTTCTGGGGTGTGGTTTGGGTGGTACTGAGCATGTGTAGAACTCATCTGTCTACACTCATCCACAGTTGAGTATACATTGAAAGCTGTGCGGACATAATTGTGTTTGAGATGGAGTGGAATGCAGAAAAAGAAGTACACCCTGATCTTTTGGGCTAGGAGTTTCAAACAGTATAAGTGCAAGCACCACACACACACACACACACACACACACACATACACATACACACACACACACAAATGTAGGAAATCAATCAAAAGGTGGCGCTACACCCTGTTTGTTGTGCTTGTGAACACAGCTGTTTTCCTCCATGTTTTCCAGAAGCTGAAAACTTGATTGGAGCCTCTTTATGTCAAAATCAATGCAGCAATGGATTTTTAGATTCTACACTAATCACACAGAATAACAGTCTATAGAGAGTGTAGAGTTAGAGTCTATTCCACACAAACACACACTGAGACAACAGCTTTGTTCAGTCTTGACACTAAAACCTTATGTAATCCAACTATTTACCCATAATTCAAGGTAAGCAAGAAAGACACATGCATAAAATGTTTTGTAACACTTTATCGACATTAGATAATATCAATGCACCTTTTATCTATGACTTTTTCCGCACCTGACACTGGATCAGAGTGGAGTGTGTATTTAGGTCAAATGTTAGTGTTTCACTAATCTGAAATTTGTTAAAAAAAGCCAACCTGGGATGGGGATGACCGGGATGCTCTCATTGGGCACGACTCTGGGCGAATTACTGTCCTCGACGTAGAAATGAGCCGTTTGGAAACACCTCCTGTGGAAGAGAGACAAGGAGAGACAGTCAAGTGACGTAATAACCGTTCAGTACTGCTTTAAAGTTTCCATGAGGTGTGGTTTAGGTGAAAATCTCCACCAGTGTAAACACACATGCCATTGGATACATTTTGAACTTTGAACTCTCCTTTCAAAGAGCAAATCAAACACTCCAAACAGAGGTTACAGCCTTACACTTCAAACACTCTGTAGAGCGTCAATACACTTACAAAAAAAAAGAAAAAAAAAAGAAAAAATGTGTTTACAAACCTGTATGATTTTCTTCTGTGTAATACATATAAAGCAAACTGTCCAAACTGTTCTTTTTTATTCATACTTTTATGGTTGTTTTTGTCCATTTTTGTCCATTCCCTAGTCCTCATCCTCTTTTGTAGAGAAAGAACAACTTGAACATTCTGCTGAACTTCTCCTTTTGAGTTCCACATAAGAAAGTAAGTAAATGATAAGAGAATGTTTTAATTTTTAGGTGAACTACTTCTCATATTTAAATACACATATTTAGAGTCACAGTTATTGTTTTTAAACACAGCTATTCTTTTATTAAACTAATTATAAATACTACAGAATAAATCGTTAATCAACATCCCCTGATGCCCTCTAAAGCAGGTTTTGTAAGATTTAGCTACATTTTGTGTATTTTTTTTCTTTCTACAAAATATAAACCTGTACACTTTTTTACTCCTGTAGTCCATGTGGAACAGTTTCTACCTGTGTATCTTCTAACAAAAAGAGTCTGTATAAAGTCCAATTAAAACATAACACACCAAATTACAAGTTAAACAAAGAAACCCAGACTGTCAGGATGAATTATTGGCAGTTGTTTCCAGTTTGAGAGCTGTAAACTGGTTTTACCTCTTTCTTTCACTTTGCAAGATAAGCGATAAGCAGGTAAGAAACAAAATCCATATCCAGTAAAAAGATATGAACAGAAAGAGAAAGACAGCAAGAGATTAAAAGGTTGTTCTAAAGTAACAAAAACTCAAAGATTTGGATGTCAACTAAATAAGCCAGTGGGAGTCTTGTCTGTCCTACCTGTACTTGATGCACAGCAGAGAACATAAGCTGTTCATCCCTGCAAAGAACGAGGGATTTTAGGAGAGGTTAGAGACTGTAGGCTCCGCATGCTGCCGCTGAGCACACAGAGCAGTGAGTGAGCAATGAGAGAGAGAGAGAGAGGCGGTGGAGAGAGGGCAGGTCCTGATGTATCACATGGACAGGGCTTTACACAGGCGCTAGAGCTGCTTGGGACAGACATGAACAGTTCACTGATCCCAGATCAGTCCAGAACTGATCTGATTAACCACAGACACTTGCTGCCTTTCCCACTGGACACACACACACACACACACACACACACACACACACACACACACACACACACACACACACACACACACACACACACACACACACACACCCTTCCAGATGGACACTCCTTTGTGTCCAACTCCTTTTATCTCTTCTTTCTGTCCAAGAGAATGAAGAATGCCATAAAAAACATATAGAAACAAACTGTATCAAAATAGACTAAGCAAGTATTAAAGTTGGACTAAATTTCTGTCATTGACTTGAACTTGTCAATTTATGAAGTGAATTCTGGTGCTCTTAAACTATGAAGAAAAAAAAGAAAAAGCCTAACCTCATGCACTATAGTTTAAAGTCTCCTGGAGCCTGTGTGATGCTGTATTATTTTAGTATTATTTACTATTATTAACTAATTACTATTTAGGTTTTAAATGTTTTAATTTCTAGTTAATAATTTTAGTGCTCAATTTAAGCTTATTTCAGTTAGTTGACAACATTTCTAATGTTCATTTAGTTTTCCATCTGATATTTATATTTTATTTCAGCTTTACTTCGATTAACAAAAACGTTTATGTAATAATAACCCTGGTATGATGAACAGAGCAATATTTGATATATTTACTGGAAATCCCACCCTTTGTTGTAGATATCAAATCTCTTCGTGCTATTTAAATGTAGCGTGTTGCAACCGGTTACATTTGAATATGTAAACATAATGAGACATGAACTATTGCTTAAGCCCAGCCTAAATTCCAATGTAAAAAACAACTCTCCACTGTAAATAATCTTTAGTTAAATTGAGTCAGAGAAACCCATCCTGCAGGCACTGTGAAACTACATGATTAACAGGTAGGATCTGTTGAACAAAAGCAGAGCCAGGGCGGTCAGGAAATGCTTTAGGTAATTATCATATAGATAATTATCACTCAACTTTAACCAGTCCAACTTTTATTCGGCTTCAGATGAACAACTGCATTGTTTAACACAGTAATTTTTATCATTCAATAGATCTGAAAAGATATAGATGTATAAAAAGTTTCAGTACTGTATGTATACATACTTTAGGCAGCTACACTCAGGAGGTTTCATCACATAACCAAATAAATGACTGATTCAGAAAGCTTGACAAACTCTAGGCTGCAACTCCACGTAGGCTCACAAATAAAAGTGCATGGGAAACTACACACATACACTACATAGCACACATATTGTTTTTAGTTCCTTTGTAATTAACAACATTTTGGCAGTGAATAATAAATATATCATGAACGTATTTATCTTAAAATTTTCTTAACCCATCAGCAAATAGTTTGTTCTATTTTTACACATAAAAACAATTTAGTTACAAAACAAGAAAAAGCTATTTTCTAGTGGGCGAAGTAAAATACTTCAAGATATATTGAGCAATTTTGCTTTGAATAAATTTAGCTTGTTTTAAGGATTTTTTTAAAGAGAAAAAGTCAGAAGTACTTATTGAGAAATTGCTTTTCAAGTGTAAATGATTATTTGACTTTCCCTGATACTGCCACAGGAAGTGTCACATCCTGGTTAATGTTTCCAGGTGGACTTCAGACACACAAAAGCAAATAATCAAAGCAACACCCACACATACACACACACACACACACACACACACACACACACACACACACACACACACACCACACACACACACACACACACACACACACACACACACACACACACACACACACACACACACACACACACACACACACACTTCCACTAGGGTGCTCAATTTGATATGCTAAATCTAAAATAGATAAAATTATACAATTAAAAATCCTACTTGAACATATTTTCTATCCAATGTTATTTTTGTATTGTTTATATATTATTTATATACTATTTGTATACTGTTACTTTTTAGTAATATTTAAATACTACTTTAGTATTTATTAATATTTTGAAATGGCTTTTATTTTCATATTTTCATGGTTTTTAATTTCAATGTTATTTTTAATTGAAAATTTAATTGGATTTTGTGTGCTTTTTGTCATTTAGTTTCTGTTAATAATAAAAATAATAAGCCTCCATTTAGCTTTATTTTATTTTAGTTTTAGTAATATTTTGTTTCATTTCACCTTTAATGAAGTTGATTTTTAATAGTTCTACTTAATAACACTGATTACATCAAAACTTAAGTGCAAAATACAGCAATTTGATTTTTTTGTCTATCATGTCTATTCAATGATTTTTGACAATGATTATTGCCACAATAATATCTTAAATGATCTTGATTATATTTGATTATTCTCATCAAATATTGATAATAATTCATTCTGAGTCTCAGACTGTAATTCAATTAAATGTTTTTTAATTAAATAATAATAATAATAATAATAATAATAATAATAATAATAATAATAATAATAATAATAATAATAATAATAAATCAATTGTCAGCTCTAGTTTCCACATGCACATGTAAAAATATATGTGGGAAGATATATTCACTTGTATGCTGGTGTGAACATATGAGGAGACATACATGAACGAATGTACACACACACACACACACACACACACACACACACACACACACACACACACACACACACACACACACACAGTGACAGAAGGTAAGGTTATCTGATCTGATATAGACTGAGACATTAGCGTGTATAGTGCTGAGGGTAATCTCAGTCAGTCTACTGAACAGATTACACTTAAAGACCCTCACACACACACACACACACACACACCAACAATCATTAGAGAAGTGTATAAGTGTGTGTGATCATATTAATGGCTGAGTGTTACTGATAAAGTCTGTTTAAATACCCAGCAGATTTAATTTCTTAGCATTTGATCAACTAGAAACAGCATCAAATAAAAGTTTATGTCTCATTTTTTTCAGCTGTATATTAATTATAGTCATCTTTACCATGACTATGAGTGCTATATGGCAGATGTATGTTTTCTCTCTGGAGAGGTTTTGTGGCTGGTCAAGTGTGTTTGCGTGGATGTGTGTACTCTATGCAGTAGAGGATTTGGTGGCGGTTACACATCTCCAAATATTTCACAACCCCCTGCTACTGCATGGCCCTTGAGCTCCAGAGGAGGGAGCAGATGGCTGTTTTTGGCCCAGGGCGGACAGCCCAGACCGAGGGAGACAGTCCTGGCATAGGCCTGCTCCAGAGCTGTTTGCTAAACTGAGACATTGTCTAGAGAGGAGAACATATCCAGAGAACATATCCAGGCATTTGAGTGCAAACGGACAAATACAAACACACATTTAACTACCTATTCAGGGAACACACAACATAAATATAAATATAATAAAATCTAAAAAAAAAAAAAAAAAAAAGTTATATATATATCTATATATATATATATAATATTATGTTTATATATAAATACAAATTATTTATTTATATATCTATATCCGCATCATTACTCCAGTCTTCAGTGTCACATGATCCTTCAGAAAATCATTATAATATGCTGATTTATTAAAAGTCCTTTGATGAATAAAAAGTTAAAAAGAAGAACATTTATTTAAAAATAGAAATCTTTATATATGTGTGTATATATATATATATATATATATATATATATATATATATATATATATATATATATATATATATATATATATATATATAGTGTATGCCTATATAAATGTTTTATTCTTAGGCTGCATTTATTTGCATATATTTAGTTATTTAATACATTAAAAACAGCAATATTGTGAGATATTATTAAAATTTGAAAGAACTATTTTCTATTTGAATATATTTTAAAATGTAATTTACTCCTGTGATGCAAAGCTGAATTTTCAGCATCATGATTCTAGTCTTCAGTGTCATATGATCCTGATTTGCTGCTCAGTTATTATTGGTGCTCAGTTATTAATCATTAACAATGTTGAAAACAGTTTTTACTGCTTAATATTTTGTGAATTTGTTTTTCAGTATTCTTAGATGAATGGAAAGTTTAAAAAAACAACATTCATTTGAATTACTGTAACACAGTTTAAAAAGAAAAACAAACATTTGAATGGTAGTACATCATGGTTTCTGCATAAATATTAACTGTTTTAAACATTGATAAGAATCAGAAACGTTTCTTTAGCAGCAAATCAGCATATTAGGATGATTTCTGAAGGATCATGTGACACTGAAGACTGGAGTAATGATGCTGAAAATCATAGGAATAAATTACAGTTTAAAATATATTACAATAGAAAACAGTTATTTTCAATTGTAATACTATTTCACAACATTAGTTTTTTTTTTTTTTTTTTTTTTTTCTTGGTGAGCTTGAGAGATTTCTTTCTAAAACATTAAAAACTCTTCACACCTCCAAACGTTTGAATGGTAGTGTATACATTATAACACACATATATGTTGTTTGAAGACACATTCACTCAGTCTCAGGTGTGACCATGGAAACAGGGAAGGTTTCCATAGCACCTCTGTGGCTTTGGAGATGCCCTAAGGGAAGAGTACAGCCTCTCTCAATCTTACTTACCGTCACAAGAGACCCATCACCTACACTTTACACATGCTCCACACACACACACACACACACACACACTCCTAACTGCTTTTCATGCCAGCCCCTGGGGCCCCGGGGACGCAAGGGGCCCCAGAATGATAAACTACCAGCTACAGGATCCAATTGGACCCAAACACATACAGAGCTACACCAGCAGACACACGGCAGCCAAACGCAATAAATCAGATAAAGTGTTTAAGAGCATCACATCCTGGGTAAAGCCATCCGTCTGTGTGACTCCCCATGATTCAATCAGAGAATCGGTTGTGTATCTGTCAAAGAGTTGATTCATCCAGAGAGTCAGTGTGACTCCAGCAGTCAGTCAGTTTGTCAGAGATGAATAGAGTCAGAAGGCAGCAGTGAATGTGTCAGTGTGGATGAGTGTCTCACCTCCAGTAAACGAGGACAGCCAGCAGCAGAATGAGGCAGAGGAAGGTGAGCGCCGACACCACCACCAGAGGAATAATCCACTCCATCCGGGCTGAAGCAGGCACAGGGTGCATGCTGGAGACTACGGTACGCTCTGAAACACACAGGCACACACACCTTACTATCAGCACACTGTACAAATAGCAAATAAGCATTATTATTATTGATAATAATACAATTGCAATCATTTCATAAAATTACATTAATCAATTATTCCTAATATAATATTTGATTTAATTAGATCAGCAAATTTCTGAAATTCAATAAACATTTATTTCACACAATATATACTCAAAATTCAAAATAATGTTTATAAAATACTATAAAACAAAATAAATGCAGAAAGTACTTTCATCAATTATAACAACATTAATATTAATTATTATTATCATTAACAATACCTATGACCTATTATTAGTAATAGCAACATTTATTATTATTATTTATTAACTTGAAATAATTTAATTATAAATTGCATTATAAAATTATAAAAAATATATATTATTTCATTTAGATTAAGAAATTGCTAAACTTCAATAAACATTTATTTTACACAATATTTACTCAAAATGTTTATATGTTTATAAAACATTCAAAATTTGTTTTATTAAAACAATATTTATATAATAATCATCATAAAAAAAAAAATCAACAATAATAATAATAATAACAAAAAAAAAAAATAAAAAATACAAAAAAAAATAAAAAAAATAAATCAACAACAATAATTAAAAAAAAAATATATATATTAATATAATAATATTAAGTTTAATTGCCGAAGTTCAAATGATTATAAAACATTTTAAATAAAAGCAAAAATAATTACATAGATTATAATAATATCCAATATTATTATTATTATTATTATTATTATTATTATTATTATTATTATTATTATTATTATTATTATTATTATTATTATTGTTATTAACACAGTTGTGGTAATTTAATAATAAAATATTGTGAAATTATTCAAAATTATTCAACATCTAACAATACTGGATTTAATTAAATCAATAAATTGCTGAAATAGTCATTTATTTTACACAACATTCAAAATAAGTTGTTATTAAACATTCAAAATAAATGCAAAAATACTTAAAATGAATGTCAAATATAGTTATTTTGCCAAGTAAGATTTCTAGATGAATTTGTTTTGCTTGCCATAGAACATTCCAGTGAAAAGTTGTCCTGATCCTGACAATAAAATACCTTTTACGTTCAGAGAGAAATGCTGGGTTTATAGCAGCCCCAAACCCAGTCCTAAGCTGAACTCTGTCTCCTTCCCTAAAACCTGATTGGTTTATAGGAATGCTGTTCCAGGACTAACAAAGATTTTGATTCAGGAACACGTTCCACTTGGCAAGATCACGGTCACCCTACCGGTCTATAACACACACACGGAAACCACAGACTCAGATCCCGAACATAAGAACAGAGAGATCAGAAACCTGCAGCCCCCCTCGGGTGGTCCAGGACAGCATGCTGCTAACTAATCCATGCTGCTACAGCCTCAACACGTTCAGACACAGACCCACAGTCACGCAAGGAACAGCACTCAGAGACACACACACACACACACACACACACACACACACACACACACTGGATGAACATAACTCCAGTGCCAAAGAGCTAAATATGGAGTTTCTCTGTTTCTTTTTCTTTTTTTTTACTCACTGCAGCTGAAAATGTTTTCCGCTCTCATCCTCTCTGGACCGGAAAACTAGGCCAACCCCCTGCCTCCGAAACAAACAGAGGGGATGGAAAGCAAGATGGAAGGTTGAGAAGAGAGGGGATAAGGAAGAGGGAGTGACAGGGAAATAAATGACAAAAAAATGAGAGTGAGAGAGGGAGATGAATCCATCATTGCACAGGGGACGCAAACAGAACCACAAAACACAAGAATTGAATGTTTAGTGAGAAGAAAAAGACTTTAATGTTTGATGCTGAAAAGATGGAATGGTGCTGCGCATGCAAAACTTGCCATCACAATGCTAGCATGATGTGAAAGGCTGTTAGGGTGATATGAAAGGCTGGCTAAAGACGAAAGAGTCCACATGCAGGTCTCTATGATATTATGTCCTCTGGATATGGCTTAGGTTCCTCATTCAAAGTAAAAATGTCATGCGGTGTGACCATCAATTAAAAAGTTATGTCAGAAATTTCTTAATATATGAGAATATATGAGAGTGTACACATATTAATCATCATTTATATATATTATGGTAAAACATTTTTTTCATCATGAATTGTTATGTTATTAAGTTTTTGAGAGTTGCACCACATGACAAACTGAACTAACCTTGCTTTGACAAAAAGAGATTAAATTATCATTAATCTCACATTTTGGTCACAACATACACCTTTGGTCGTAATTCTTTTCATTATTTTTTTTTATTTTATTTTTATTTATTTATTCTCTTTCTGTATTATCTATCAGACAGATCTGAGACATTTTCACTTAATTGATTAAAATGAATGAATCAGAAATCAGAAATTAAATCCATGCTCATCATAGACGAGGTATACTCAAGTCATATGAACTGTTAATCTATTTTCAATGAATTATTAAATCTGGACCAAAAATCGAGTCACTGCTTTTCAGCAGCTGCTCTCCACTAGGAGAAATCAAAACTTCCAAGGAGGCCTCAAGATAACTTGAAATAAGATAAACAAGCATTAGCTAAACAACCAAAACAAGATATTTCTTATTTTAATTTACCCGTCATCAACTTTTTATTTTATTTATCTTTATTGGTCTTTGATGAACTCTTTTAACTCCAGGACAGTGTTATTTTAGTATCATTGAGATGTTATTAATATTTTAAATACTGAATATTTACTTTTCTGTATTTGTTTATTTTTATATTTTCTGGTTTGGTTTGTCATTCTAAAAATATGTCTGTATAGCACCCCCCACCCCAATTTTAGCTTTAGTTGATACTACATTCAGTAAAGCTAAATGAAAGCCAGAAAAGTAAATAAAATAAATGTTTTGTACATTTGTTTTACTTTTAGTTAACTATAATAACCTTGATCCATGAATAATTTTTATATATTTTATTAATGTACTTTTTTACAGTTTGCTGAGCTCTAAACTGTTTTAATGGAAGAAAATAAAAAAAAATATATATAAAATCCATATCTATTAATACATAAACAACTGAAGAATTCATGGGGCCTTCGAATTTTGTTGTGGACAATGGTGGGCCTCGGAGTCAAAAAAGGTGAGATATGACGGTCGATTAGCAAAAAAGGCTGGTTTCTAACCTGTAAGTATGGAGAAAGGAGGCATGTGTTTGCGGTCTCCTCTGCTGGGTTTGCTGGTGTGAGCCGTGTTGTCTGGGGTCTCTATTACTGGCGTCACATTATCTTCACCCACTGGATCTCTGGTCGGCAGCACCTGTGTCTCCTCTTCCTCTTCCCTTCCTGTGTGTGTATTTTTCTCCACATGATCCTCCGGGACACTAGATGGCACTGAGGTGTTTTCTGCCCTCCTGTGTCCTCCTTTCTCTTTCGCTGTCGAATCCGGCACTGCTGTGGGTGGATCTTTTGTCGCGGAGCCATTCGTCTGCTTTTCAACATCATCTGGAACTCTGCCACCTTTACTCTCGGCACCTTTCTCTTCCTCCTCTTCCTCTTCTTCTTCTCCGTTCTTTTCTCCATCCTCATCCTCACCCTTCCCTCCCTTATCTCCTCTGTCGTCAGATACATCGTTCTCTGCGGCTGCAGTAGTGTCTGCGTCGGAGGCCGGTGAGGAGGTTGGTTCTGTGGTGGTCACCATAGGTTTGGCTGGGGTCTGGCGGCTGGAGGGCGGAGGCCTGGTGGGCCAGACGGAGCTGGGGAAGGAGGAGATGACCCCACCACTGAAACCCAACCCGGCCAAGAGGGTGCTGGTCACCACGGACGCCACCGTCGCTTGGCTGCCACTGGAAGAGGGGCCGATCCCGGTTGCCATTGAAACGAAGGAGAACGGAAGTCCAGAGGATGTCCAAGTGGAGGAGCCGGAGCTGATGGGCGCCATGTCTGCCGACGATGCTGGGGACACAGTTGGCTAAAGACAGAAAGAAATTACATTTTGAATTGATTCTAAAAGATCAAATCTCTGCACATCATGTGAGTAAAACAGACCTGACACAAGCCAGACAAGGACAAAAGGATTGAAAATTTTTGAGCCATCCTTTTTATGCATAACTACAGATTTGCATTGAGTTCCAATTTGTAATTATTATATACATGTAATTAAATGTATATAATTATTACACCAATATATTTCTATATGATCTAAAATAAAAATTACATAAAACAAACACATACTATAATAATTGTATAAATATATACTTATTATAATTATTATAAAATCATTATTTGTAATAAAAACAAGCATATTATTTTATAATAAATAAAAATAAAAGACAAAAGATAATCTAAAAGATAAAAACTTTTAGACAGGGTTAAGAGTTTCAGGTATTTTTCGAGTTATAAATTCAGATTTTTAATAATCTAAAATAAATAATTGAAAAAATATATTTATTTATATACACATATCTATACTATCTATATATCCACACATTTTCTAAAACAAATAATTAACAAATAGTAAATATATTTAAAACATATTTTTCTTCGCTATTACAGAAATATATTTCTATACTATCTACAATAAATAATAAATATATTTTATATCATGTAATTATTATATTAACTTTTATATTTGTTTTGAGGGATTTACGCTAAGTAAATGGCGTCAGTTCCTCTCCACATCAACACTTTTCTGATTTATGCAAGTTTGACTCTATTTCATTCTGTTGAAGACCCCAGCTCAAATATTACTCTGTGATGTTTGGTTATTAGAAATGAGGAGGAGTAAAAATTCTTTCTCTATTGATCTAGCGATATATTTACTCATAATATAATTTATATTTCATATACTTCCTATATTATTATTAAAATCATTCTTTGTATTAAATACATTTACATTATATTGTGATTTAAGAAATAAAAATGTAATATGCAGGTATATTTTATTTGTTTAGTGCCTACGTGAAGAGACCGTGCTGCCACCTGCTGGACAGATGTAAACTTACCATCCCAGTTTTGACTATTCTTGAGCCCTCAAAGATCCTGGTGGTGTTGGCTACCATAACAATCAAGAAAAATATGAATGAGAAGGCACACTATTCAAAGCAAAAACTAAACTAACATTCATGAAAGCCTTGTCTTGTGTGCAGGTGTAGCTCTGTACCTCTGAAGAGCATGCTCTGGCTGAAGTCACTGCGCTTGTCATTCAAACACACCGCCTGGACGCGGAACAGGTACAGAACATCCGGCGACACCGGTGTGATGACAGCCTCCTGAAATACACACACACACAGACACAGTGTTACATATACAGTATACATACACTACGCCAACAACTGAAATGCCTCCAAAAGTCAGTCTGTGATGTGGAAGGGTTATCATCCGACGCTTCCAGTCAAAACACAAAAGAAGATCGGTAGACACACACTCTCACGCACACTTTGAAGTGCGACCTCTCCTGACATAGGTCTCTGGAGGATGAAGGTGAACAGCTTGTTCTCTTCTCCTTCGCTTGACGGTAACACCTTTCTTCTCAAGTCATTAGCATTGAAAATAGACAGTCTCTATCAGCCTCTCCCTCACATAACATTCATTACCACCTAAAGCACCTCTGAGCTGCTCAGCTGGGACACAAAGGCATTGGAATTCAGTGAGTGAGGCGCTGATTTATTTTTAAAGGCTGTTTATATATTGTACACCTTTATCAGTAAATTATGCAACACTATCAGAACCTTCCAAGAAAATATTAATATACATTAAACTTTAGTCAACATAAAATAAACAACACCACATAATAAGTATTTAATAATAATATTAGACAAAACATTATAACAAAAAATAAAGCAGCTCATGAGTGTTTTTTTTAACACTTTTATTGGTAGCTGGTACAAAAAAAAAGAAAAGAAAAAATAAATAAAAAAGGAACATGGAAAGGTTAGTGCATATTAAATTAGGACTCTAGCAATTAAACACTTGATTAACAAATCTACTTTGATGGTCAGATATGGGCTACATTTCCTTCATCGCTGCCTGTTTCTCTCAATGGTCTCTGTCTCAACCTCATGCAGGCAGCCTCATTTCATCTCTGAGAAATGAAGATTCAATACAATTCTAAGTGTATGAGCAATAGCCATTATCATAACTCACTTCACCTCCCCGGGGTCTGCTGAAAAGTGCTGTGGGCTTGAGAGATTTGTAAATCTTACGCTAAGTAAATGGCGTCAGTTCCTCTCCACACCAACACCTCTCTGATTTATACGAGTTTGACTCTATTTCATTCTGTAAAATACCCCAACCCAAATATTACTCTATGGTGTTGGGTTATTATAAATGAAGAGGAGTAAAAACTCCGGCCGCTAATTTGACCCAGATAGCAGCGTCTTGGGACAAGAGAGGAAGTAAAAATGGAAATGAGGAACTTAAAAGAAAAGAAAAAGGGAGGAACAAGGAATTTGGGAAAGGAGGGAATGGGGCAGCTCTGATGATAATCCGGGATGGGATGCAATGCCATTTTCAAACCGCACACCACAATGTTTGGGATCAAAATGAACAATAATGACTTCATTTCTTTGTACTGTTTTGTCACCTCACGACTCCCTACAGACTTGTGAATCAGAAATCCCAGCCTGTTATAAATGTTACACCCCACTGAGTGTGCTCGATAGAAAGTCAAGAGAAATGAGTCTAAAATACATCTCCACCTCTTAAACAGTTTTAGTCCATTAGTATTTTCAAATGGTGGGCCCCAAGGTCAGCGTCTACTGCTGCGACACCCTGCTGACGACCTAAAATACAGTCTTTATTCACAGTCACACTTACTGCGCTTCTGCAAACATGGATCTGAGGCTCTAGCAGAGGAGAGATTACAGGATATTATCGATGAGCTGGGGGTTTACAGACATGATAACAACATCCCCACATTCCAGACTTTAACAGCCAGTCTGTTTTCCAAGAACAGACTGCCACAAATTTGAAACGTGAAATGTTTATTACTTAAAAACAAGAAGAGATCCCTTTTACTATTTAATAATTAAATGAATATATATATATATATATATATATATATACACACACACACACACACACACACACACACACACACACACACACACACACACACACACACACACACACACAGTATAGATTAGGGAACACATATTCACTGTTAACTAAGAGATTTCCTCTCAGTGAACTCCTAATGTGCTGCTTATGGATAGTAAGTAGGGTTGTTGCTGTAGTACACTAATTATGTTTGGGTATTGGGTAGGGTTTAGGGATCTAGAATATGGTCATGCAGAATAAGGCATTAATATGTGCTTTATAAGTACTGCTTATATGCTAGCAATATGCATGCTAGTAAGTAGTGAATAGTGTTCCCTAATCTAAACTTTCACCAGTTTAACCAGGAAATGTGTCACATTATGAAAGTTACAAATGTTGCGAATGCTATTTCAAGCTGTCTTTAGAGGTAAAAGAGGGATATTTTATCATTTTTGGGGAGATATTGTCATATAGATGATCGATAAAAACACAAAGAGCACACACAACCCCTCACTACTATTGTTAATCAATTCAGTCTAACTTGGAAATATGTCCACACTACAGAAGTTCAGTGTGTTGGGAATGTTATTTGAGATTTATTTATTTTTTTAAAGTATAAGACAAATATCTTATCATTTGTGATATATTGTATTATTGATGACCATTATACACGCTAAAACCTCACTAGTTAAAACCAAACAAGTCCTCACCAGTTTCTGATCACTCCCTTTGACGTACGTCTCCTCGTATGACTCATCGTTTCTGGTCCAGCTGTAGGAAATGAGGTAGCTGATGATGGGCGGATCGTAGGTGATCTCCGGACGGGACCATCGAACGACTAGCGCTGTCTTGTTCATGTGCTGGACGTTCATGTTGATCGGGGCACTGCTGCATGCTGTGTGAAAGACAAAAATGACAAAAACGTGTGTTTACCTCTTTTCCACCACTCCAACCTTGAGCTCCGTTGGTGCCCTTAGATCCCAAAGCCACTAGATGGCTCTGTTAGACTACTGACTACATCTACTCGGCTTTCACGTGTCCTGAATTGTGTCATGCCCTCTGTAAACACCAGCAGCATCCAAGTTGCTGTTAATCTCCCCAGCAGAAGGTGTTTAATCACGGAGCGTGCCACAGTTTCTGGCGGCTGACAGCGTGCGTAGGGGTGCGCTTCTATTCATAGAGAAATCTGACAGAAGAAGCCCTAAATTTTCTTTAGTTTTGGTCTTCCTAAAATGAGTGCACTCATTTGCAACACAGGCAAGCACACACACACACACACACACACACACACACACACACACACACACACACACACACACACACACACACACACACACACACACACACACACACACACACACACACACACACACACACACACACACACACACACACACACAAGCATTCCCTCTCATAGCCACAGGGGAGCCATTACATCCAAAATAATGCTAATTAAACTAATTCTGCCATCACTCCTCATGCTGAAGCCTCTATTAGCTCTAATCATGGGAGAAGTAATAGTGACTACAGTCGTAATCATACTGCATAAAGAATATAGTGATGCCTGCCCTGACTTTCACACAGATGGCTTGCATTTATGATTATAGCACACAAACATGACTGTGACCTTTGAGGATGGAAGTTTGTCCTTTAAATAACACCTTACAGACATTTCAAAAGCCTCCTCTGGAAAGAGTTTATGGGGAAATAATGTTCAAAAGTTTGTGAACATCCCAATTTGCATACTATTCATGCTAAATTATATTCAAGATTAAAAGCAGTGTGTCTCAAATCATGGTACACTGAATAGAGTATGATAAAGGTATTAGTACTAATAATACTGTCCACAACTCTTTGCACAATGAAAGTTGAATTTAAGATGTTCTCTTTTCACCTTTTGTAAAGTTAGGAATGCTGTTGCATCACTTTTTAATGTATAAACCTAAAAGTTAAGCTATAATAAATTTTAAACCTATGCGAACCTAACACAAACAGTGTAACAAGTGAGTTTGTCACAAAACCAGCAAAGTGTTTCACTACTTACTCAAAAGTATGAACTTTCCAGATACACGCAAAGGACATAATTTTACCGCATATCGTAAGTATACAAATTGGGATGCAGGAACAGTAATATATGGGACTCTTAAGGACTGTTTACACCAACAGGAATGTTTGGCATGAAAATGTGAAATATGAATCACCCTCTGATAGTAGGTGATGTTTACAGAAAACACAAAATACAGATATTTTATGTACACTTACTGTATAAAGCGCTGCACAACTTTCTGATTCTGACACCTGCATATCGTGGTAAATCTTGTTTTCAAACAACTTTTCACAAAAACGTAGCTTTTATTGGTTATTGGTTTTCTTCAAAATTGCTTGTCAACGTGGATGGCTATTGTTGTCACATCTCTAGTAGTTTGTTGTTGGTGTTGCGTCTTTATTATGTCACGTAAAAATCACGTAAATAGTATATTTTGCGATTTAGTAGCATGTCCATATTACACTTAACAGGAAGTGGAGTTAAACCATAGACTGTAAAAAAAGATGGACGACGTGTCTCCTGTTCGTTCCACTATAGAAAAGTAAAGCCAAAACATCTCAGTATGGCCTCTGCCATCTTGAGTAAATGACGTCATATGGAGCCAGAGTCTGTGCAGTAGAGATTCGTTTGGAGCCAGAGTCTGCGCAGTAGTGTCGTGAGGTGGAGCCATGGCATCAAACTCCCACAGACCCAATCAACTGTAACGACATGCCCTGTTTTTATAGCATCAAATTACTAACTAAAATCAAACTTATCACAAAAATTAACAATTGAACATATATCAGCGTGATAACAACTACCTCAAATGACCAAAAACTTTGGGAAAATTGTATTTGAAGCGAAATTAATTTTTTTATTTTGACTTATGTGCCTTTCATTTACATGGAGAGGACGGGGTTTATGACCTGTACTGCAGCCAGCCACCAGGGGGCGATCAAGGAGCCCGCAGCTTTACTTTTCACATATTATTTTTCACATATTTTACATTATTATAACATCTCTCTCCCCAGTCTGACATGAACGGCTTGAATAGTTCCTGTATCAAATGAAATACGAAATGTGCTGTGATTGGTTAGCTGGGCCAGTGTGTTTTGATTGGCTTCACTTGGCACCTTGTTGGGAAATGTCATGCCCCTTATCATAGCCGCTTGCAAGCTTCAGTGTAAACATTGAGTCAAAATCAAATCAATTTGAGTGCGATTTAAAGGTTGATTATAACCACTCTAAGTTCATCTGCCTTGGGAAAGCTAGGATGTCTCCAATATAGTGATAACACTCGTTGCCTTCTTTAGTGCAGCTCTACCAGGTCTCGTCCCATTCGTCGATATTCGTGATATCGACAAATCCCGGAAAATATGCGTTGTAGTCCAAATAAGTCGTTTGTTGTAGTTTTTGAAAAGTGATTTCTGTTAAATAAAATATCTTCTTTTGAATTGGACTTTGAGCTTTGTAACTTTGCAGGTCTCTTTTATGCTCAAACAGAAACATTATAGACTAACTAGAGTTGAAAAAGTGAAAAAGCATAATAGCACCCCTTTAAATGATAGATTTAAATAGGTTCAACAGAATTCGAAGAAATCTTCACAAGAAAAGCCTGATCATAACATCTTCTCCATCCACATATCTGTGGAGCACTATACTATATAACCCGTCCATACTCTCTCGCCCCACTCAGAAACACAGTCGCAGAGGTTGCTGTGCGAGAGTGCAGGTCTCTTATGAGATGAAGAGAAGAGTTTAATAAAAAGGCCATCTTTGGCCCTCCAGCTTGTTGACCATGGAGAGTGAGATTAATGGAAGGATATAGCAGGAAAGGAGAGAAGGTGGGAGCAGAAGTCAAATTAGAGAGAGACAGAAAGTGCAAACACTCCGTTAACCTTGCTGTTTCGAACAAGTTGACACATAAGACAAGTTTAAAGGAACAGTTCACACACGCACACACACACACACACACACACACACACACACACACACACACACACACACACACACACACACATGCCGGGACGCATTTCCCAGCTGGACACACTCACAGTGTGCTGTGCCAAAGTCTGTATATTCTGATAAAACTGATTTGGCTGTTTTGCCGACTGTGAAGGAAAGTTCAGCTATGATCTGGCGTGTGTTTTGACAAAAAGTTCAGCTCCAGCCTGCAGGCAACATTGATATGCTTCTGTTTTCAGCCTCTATCACACTATTACTCCACCCTTTCATCCTTTTTTCGTTATTCTATACTTTCTGTTCTTCGACGACAGCATACGGCGTCCACAATCAATTTTGCATGGTGCTGAAATTAAACATATATCCAGGGAGCGATAAGAGAAGCATTTCTCTCTTCGTATTACAGTATTTCATAATATTTCCCAGCTGTTTAGGAGGATCGGAGCAGTTCCGGCAATCCAAGAGATATTTGAATCCACATTAACAGGCTAGTTGGACAAAGAGAATTAAATGGAGAGAGAGGGCTGGTCAGCTCTTTGTGCTTCTTCAGCTACTGGTACTTTTGAGAACTTTTAATTTGTCTATTATTAAAATTTGTGACATTTTTGTTTTTCCTTCCCTGAACCGACATACAATAATAGTTATGGAATTAGTCCTAGCAACACAAAATAGTCAGACAATTTATTCAAAAAAAAAAAAAAAAAAAAAATGCTTAAAATGTTATTTCCACCACAAGACAAGTGGTATCTCCATATGTGGCGAAAATGTCAAATAGCTTTAGAATAAATTGGTCAATTACTTTGTCTCGCTAAGGTTATTTTGGCACACTAATTTATAAGCTATTGTAGCATTTTATGTATCCTAAATACACATTAATTACATGATATTTTCCACATATTTTACATAATATGACAAAAATGCATAAATACATACAGAATTATTAGCACCTTGGTAAAAATGAGCAAAGAAGCCTGTGGAAATAAATCAGCTTTGTTTATCCTTTGGATCGTTCATTAAAAAACAAACAAACAAACAAACAAAAAAAAAAACTAATAATAATTTTTAAATAAATTAATAAATTAAAAAATATACAAAATAAATAAATAAAAAAGCCTAACTTTTCATTGAAGCAAAGCAATTGATAGCGGGGGAAAAACACATTATGAAATAATGTTTTTCTCCAACACACATTGGCCACAGTGGTGTCAAATTTTCTGGTTGTTGTTTTATGCTAATGCAATTATGCATGAGGGACAATGTGTGGCAAAAAAAAAAAAAAAAAAAAAATATATATATATATATATATATACATAAACAAATATACACACACACACACACACACACACACACGCAAGGTTAGAACAGAGTCTGGCCAGGTGTAGATGTCGCCTCTTTACCCTGACCAAGACGATGAGGATGGCTTGGTCTTTTTGACTTGTCATTTGTGTACTGTGATCTGTATTCGAGCTGTGGGGAATGAGATGGATCACCAGGCAAGATTTTATGAACACGTGAGAGAATTGTAAATGAGAGGAGCTACTGTAGTACAATGCCAGTGCCAATCAATATCTCTTAAAGCCCTCCAGATATTATGCTCGATATAGTACAGAAAAAGAGT
Source organism: Cyprinus carpio (assembly GCF_018340385.1). Classification (NCBI taxonomy): domain Eukaryota; kingdom Metazoa; phylum Chordata; class Actinopteri; order Cypriniformes; family Cyprinidae; genus Cyprinus; species Cyprinus carpio. The sequence continues at coordinate 6,700,798 of NC_056582.1, read as the reverse complement.
GTGTAGGATGAATGTTTTTGTGTATATGGGGTAAAAAACCTTTGTCTATAATGAAAGGTAGTGGGTGTAATGTATTTTTGTTTGCCAATTTGTGTGAATCAAATGCTTCCATGAGGAAAACGGCTTCATAAAGGGATGTAAAAATGACAGTAAGGATATTTGTTAGTTTGTTAGGGTTAAATCCCTGTCACATGACCTACGTCAGGGCTTCAATGCCCCTCTCAACACAAGCTGTGATCTCCACGTGAAAAGTGGCGCAGATAGCGTCATTAAAAGCATTTTTACAAGGTTGCTAGGCAGCAAGAAAGCAGGAAGTTTACATTGTAAACAGTGATGGAAAGGGCTAATACGAACTAGAGTTTACAGCAGGAAAAAGTCTCTGTGTTTTTCTAAATGTCATGATATGGCAGGATATCAAAATTTAGGCTTGCAATAGCGGTCAAAATTTGATCAGAATGTAAAAACTAAACATATTTGCATGACAGAACTAGGGTGGTCAATAGATTCAATAATTCAGTATAAATATTAATAATATTTAAGGTAAGAATGTTTAATGTTTTTGAAGGAATGTTTGTGGAATCTGATACTTTTTTTTCAGGATTCTGATGAATATAAAGTTCAAAAGAATAGCATTTCTTTGTAACAATGCAAAGTCACTTTTGATTATAATCAAATATGATCAACAGACATCCCTGTTGAATAGTTGAATAAAATTATTATCCTAGCCATAAACAAACAAACAAACAAACAAACAAACAAATAAATAAATAAATTTAAATAAATAAATAAATAAATAAATAAATAAATAAATGTTAAAAAAAAACATTTTTTTTTTTTTTTACTGGTAGTACATTCATATATATATATATATATATATATATATATATATATATATATATATATATATATATATATATATATATAGGAAATGCAAACCCTCAGCTTAATGCAAATCTACATAAACTTCATAAGTACATAAAATCTACTAAACTTCATATTAATATTTGTTTATGGGTACTATGCAAATGGTGTGTTTGTAAAATCAAATGTGTGTGTATGTCTGAATGGTTCAACCATCTGTGTCCAAATAACCTCAACATAAACCAAAGCAGCTGTCTTTTGGACACCAGTAGAGGTAAAGCATGTGGAGCTGATCTGTGGTGTATAGATAGAGGTGAGAAAAACAGTGTGTCCTTGAAAAGCTGCAGTCCTGTGCATTTCCTGCAAGCACGGCTGCCACACAGAGCAGAGAAATGAGCGAGAAAATAGGCAAGTAAAGACAGAGCGCCTAATGACACAATAGCAGAGGACGGCACCATATGCCACCTACTCACTCTCATTACACACACGCACTCACAGACACTGACACACACGTGTTCGCTCTTGCATTATGTGATGAATTATGAGCAGGCACTAATGAGGGAAATCTGATTCTAAACTGGTATCTAAAAAGAGTCTAGAGATTTTGAATACAGGATACGTGATGCACAGCCATTATATACAAACATCTGGTTTGACAGAAGCTGCCAACCAATCAGCTGTCAGAAGAGCCCGCCCACCTTTGGAAGCCTCGGTACCGTACGGGTTTCCCAGGCTGTCAGTCAAGTCAGGCAGCCAAGCGTCTTTGACGCCAGATTTGAAGACCTCTCGGTTGTCCAGACTCTGAAGTGGGCGGAAGTTGTTACGCAGATATTCCACGGATTTAACATGATCCTGCTGTTCTGTGGTGAAGATGGAGTAGAACGCTTCCAGCTGAGAGAGAAAGAGAGAGAGTTCAGTATGTTTTTATAACTGTCTCTTATTTTTCAATAAGTCATCTCCCAAGATGCCCGTAGTCTCTTTCCCTCCTTCTAAACTAGCGACTCAGAGGAATGTTATTTTAGCTCACAGGCTGATCAAAGGCTGAAAACATGACCGACTGGCTGTCTTATTTTTGCCTCTGCTATGCCTCACTAACCTTCTTCCTCCATCTCTCCCCTGCTTTCTAAAAACACTGAACGTTCAGCTGAACCCACACACTGTCCTCGTTACCTTATCCCAAATCCTGTGGAATAGGAAGTCATCTGATGGATCACTTCAAACTAAAACACTGTGAGAGGAAGCACAGGCTATGTGTGTGAGCTTGAGGCTTAACCATTGAGAAACAATATTTTGGAGACATATTTTGAGGATTAAGGTAAAACAGGTAAAATGTTTCATAAATAAAAGGATTGGATATCTTCATTCATTCATTCATTCATTCATTCATTCATTCATTCATTCATTCATTCATTCTTCTTACTAAGGTTTTGATTAAGATTTTTTTTTTTTTAATCAAATTAGCTTCAGTATTTTTCCCTCCTCAGCACCAGTAGCATCACTATCTTTCCAGGATGATACTCAAAAAGTTTGAGTCACATGTTATTTGTCAAATTCATAACAGCATTGCTGTTTTATATTTTTTCAAATTTCAGTGGTATCAAAAATTTTGATATCATTAAAACCAGCAAAAATATCTACATCATGACATAAATTATCTCTATATCGATACATATTATAAATTTTGTTGATATATATCAAATATTTTGAACATCCGTAACCCACCCCAATGGAAACCTTCAATAGCATCGTCAAATCTTATATTCCAGCACCAATACACCAGAGTCAGATTTATTTCCTATGCTTTTGTGTTCCACTCTGAGATCAATATGGTGCTCTTGAATAATCTCTGAATCACAATCCTCATCTATTAATCCCTCATATGCCAAAACCGCGCTTGTAAACAGCTTATTGGGATTGGGCACCGGCTACAAAAGCATGCATCTTATTGTGTACAATTCTTAGTGCAGTAGTAATCCGGGACAGATTTGTGTGCGTGTGTTTATGCAATGACTGTGCATCATGGGTATGAAGGTTAAGTAATCCCTGGTGGGAAATCACAGCAACAGTGCTGTTCTGGGTCACACATCTGTGTGTGTGTATGCGTCACTGCTTAAAAGACACGTTGGAGTCTGATGGATGAGTAATCCCTTATGGCTAACCACAGCAACAGGGCATTCTTGGGACAAACTGCAAGATGTGTGTGTGATGTCCACCTATGCTCCAGATGTTGCAAATGCAGTAGACTGACTGAGCATCGATTGGCTCTTATAGCGCCCCAGAGCTCCGTCTGTCAGTCTCCGTGACCTACTTCCTGCTTTGATGAAGAACAAAGGAGCAAGAAAAATGGGGAGTGAAGGACAACTGTCTTCCTCCATAGACTCACTTATATCTGCCTCAGCAGTGTTTCCTTTTAAACAAAATCACCCAGAGACGAAAGGGAACAAAAGAACTATAAGAGGTGTCAAATGAGAGCAGTAAGCTTCTGTGGACAGCGTTTACGGCTCTACGGAAGGGACTGTGTCTTCCTGTAGAAAGCTTGCTGAGCTGTGACCGTTACACGTATCACTTCCTGCAGTTTTGATCTGACGGGCTCTGATTTGGGTACAGATGGTGACTCACACTTCTGACAAAATCTGGGCTATTATTACACATTTTTCAGTGATTATACATAAGTTCACTATATGTACAGTCATGTAAATGTTTTCATAGCATGTCATAAATGGTTTAAACTATACGATTTTTGCCCATTAGCCTCATCAGGGCTCTAGGTGGGGTTTGCGGGGCCCTGGTGTACCCATGGGTCCTGTTTGAAATTGTGTAAATTGCACAAATAAATGAATAGAGCAAAGACACAAATGACACAATGATTTAAGTTTTTTTCAAGTTTGTAGGTGTTCATGTACAGAAACGGAATAATCATGTAAAATAGCATTGCATTGTCTTTGCTGCATAAATTAAATATAGATTAATTATTGTTAAAACTACAAAAGTTAGTCAGGCAAGAGCAGTGAGTGATTTTCTCTTTTTTCTTAGATTAACATCAAGGACACCGACAACAGCTAGTAAATTAGGCGCGGCCACTTTAAGACACAATGCATGGATCCCGTATAATTATACTCTGTGTGCGCATCGGACACAGCGTGTGTAACCCCTCTCTCCCGGGTCCTCACCGCCACACCTCGTACTCGCTCCGAGTGGGCCTCGAACCCGGGTCTCCGGCATGGGAGGCAGACGCACTAACAAGGAGGCTAAATGACTACAGCCACTAGCGTCTGTCGCTAGTGCGTCTCTTGAGATCAGGGGAGTGAGGTTTACCTGCACAGCACCTACTCGCTGGCCTCCGTTACACTCAGCCCCCTAAACCTCACTCCCATCTGGGTCACGGCACCAATGTAACACCTCTCTCTCAGGTCCTCCCTGCCACACCTCGTATTTGCTCCGAGTGGGCCTCCAACCCGGGTCTCCGGCATTGGGAGGCGGACGCATTAACAAGGAGGCTAAATGACTGCAGCCACTAGCGTCAGTCGCTAGTGTGCCTCTTGAGATCAGGGGAGTGAGGTTTACCTGCACAGCACCTACTCGCTGGCCTCCGTTACAAGTGCAAGTACTCAGTTGAGTTCTTTTGCATCCTCTTGTGCTCAAATGCTTTAAAATCTCTTGCATGTTTAAATTCGCAAGGCTTAAAAACACATGCAAATGATAAGCTTTTGTAACAATGAGCAGCAGTGTCCCATCAACTGTACCAATGGTCTTTCATGCTGGCCTCGGGTGGCTGTATATACAGTAGCAATGTGTCACAACATTTAAAAGCAATTTAAATTTACTAACATTTTCAAAATCAACTAGCCTGGAATAATCAGCCTGGTTTCTGGTTTACCTGACCCATATCTATGGGTTTCTTTGTGGTGCGTTTATATAAAATGCGTTCTTTGTTCAAAAATGGCTAGACAGAGATCACTGGGGTATTTGTAAAGTAACTCATTTTTAGCTCAAAACCACACAATGCTGATGGTGACACACTTAAACGACGCAAGACATGATACAGCTGTCAAAGACATTCTTTTAAAAGTGATGTGCTTTAAAAGCTAATGAACCGAAAATGCAACGTTTTTGAAGGTTTTGCCATGCAAACCTTAGCTACCAGCTAAAACACAACATACTATCAGAATGCTAATTAAAGTACCATGATACAAAATATAAAGACTACACAATACAAAATAGTCAAAATCATTACTTGACTGGCCAATAGCTGAAAGACTAGCCATTAATCATCCATTGTGACTAACAAACTCTCATGACCACAATACTGCATTGTACAAACACGTACAACTAATTTTTTTTTTTACAATTGCTCACAATTATAGTTAATGTGTCATTGTCTTGCATGTTTCTATGAATTTCAAGTGGACAAACATTATTTATTGTCAGGACTGTGCTGGCTGAATGTAGGACAGTCAGGTACACAATAGTACAGCATATTGAGCCCCATTCAAGATAAACAAGCGGAATTCTGAATTATTTACGAATTATGCAACATACAGTTTTACAAATGATTTACACTGAAATTTGGTACAGTCTTGTTTTTGTTTGTCAAGTTAAATATGCATTATCTGTCTATTTCTGGTTAAAATATTGCTTTTATCGTTACAGTGTCTTACACCATATGGTCACAAACCTTAAGAAGACTTTGAAATAACATGGAATCTTACAAGGCCAGATGAGGCTTATACAGATATCCTTTCATCTTTTATACTTGAGAGCAAAGCCTCTGTTTGCCGTTTCTCTTTTAACACGAGGTGAGATCAGAAGTCACAGAGCAGCCAGAGATGGATCGGTTTCTGACAGAGAACAACCTTCATAAACAGTCACTGTGTTCCCTGTCTGTATGGTATAAACACTCTTTTTTTTTGGTATCTGATTCCAACATTGGTGGTGTTGGTGGCCTCTTTCCTCTACACTTTGGTGGAAACTCACCTGACCTTCATTGTTCATGCAGCCTGTTAGCATGAAGATGCCCCATTTTTAGTAGTTGGTTTTGTTATATTACAGTGTAAAAGCTCAGTTTGAGAGTTTTCCTTATCAATCAGAGCTCAGGAGCATTGCCGAGAGGGAGGACAGGATGTATGTGCGCAAGCGGTGCTGGGTGATGAATACTAATGGAGAGGCATGAGTCAGTGTGACGAAACTCTGAAGTCTTGCAGGGTCCATTAGAACAATAAAGGCTTTTACACACACTTCTCTTTTCTTTTGTTTCTCATACTGTCCCAAACCCCATGTGTTTTTCATGAGCTCTGTCTAATAAATCTCAAACAGTTTTAACATCTCAGACTTCTTAACTGGGTCAGCCGCTCTTTATTATAAGAATAGTGACTTTGAGCTTTGCTTTGAGTGCAGATGCATAATAAATTCCCAATCTTGTTTGGTATAATTTGGTATATGTCTTAAAATAAATGCCTTTAAAGACTTAAACAGCACTAATAACTTCAAAACACCTTCATATGTGCATCACCTGTTTGTAGGAGAGGAACACAGGGCGACTGAAGACGATCCATTCCACCACTTTACTGCAGGGCGGCGTGGTCAGAGAGCCGATGTAACGGTAGTAGCTCCCGATAGAGGACGGCAACAAGTCTCTAAGCACGAAGGGCTCTAGAAATGTCTCTTTCTCTGGAAAAACAGAAAGCACAAAATACATTGAGATCAAGCATTTGATCTAGTTAGTAGTGTTTGATAAAATAGTGTTGATTACTGATGCTTATGTTGTTAGGTTTTTGAATTGGGTTCTTATATAATGATATACGTATAAATGAAAAATAAATAAAATACCATTGCCATCATCTTAGTGAGGCAGTATAAATTGAATCAGATTATCAGCTATAACTACACATTTCATTTGTGAATTTATTTTTATAAAATACTACTGACCACTCATGTTACTGAGAAAAACTCATAATGCCTGTCTTTAACTACACATAGCAATTTGAACAAATAGTCAGTAAATACACTGATCTCAAAAGCTCTACAAACAACAACTTAATTTAAACAATTTAAAAATGACTCATAAGTAATTAGTTATTCTTTCAGAAATCAGCTCTTCATTCACTTAAAAGAAGTGCTGCATGGTTTGGCTTGACTAAAAAGAACTGACTCACAGGGTCCTTCATTCAGGAATCAGTCTAAGTCTACATTGGTGCCACTATACTGTATAACTGTATACTGCCATATTGTTTGAGTGAATAGAGTTATGGTATTACTTATATAAGCAATCAGATTTTTGCAGTAAACATGATAAAACACTCAGGATAGCTTAGAATCTGCATAGCAACAACCTAGCAACCACCCACAACACTCTATCATCATGGCTGTGACTTGTATGGGCAAACACACATATGTGATCCTGGAACACAAAACCCGTCATAAGGGTAAATTTTTCGAAATTGAGATTTATGCTTCATCTGAAAGCTGAATAAATAAGCGTCCCATTGATGAACTATTTATTTTGGAATCTGAGGGTGCAAAAAAATCAAAACACTGAGAAAATCACTTTTAAATTTGTCTAAATGAAGTTCTTAGCAATGCATATTACTAATCAAAAAATTAAGTTTAGATAAATTTATGGTAGGAAATGTACAAAATATCTTCATGGAACACGATCTTTACTTAATATCCTAATGATTTTTGGAATAAAAGAAAAATTTATCATTTTTACCCATACAATGTATTTTTGGCTTTTGCTACAAATATACCCCAATGACTTAAGACTGGTTTTGTGGCCCAGGGTCACATATTTGCTCTAGAAAGTATGAAACTCTGATTATTGCTTGTTCTCATTATGAAAATGTTATTTTGTACACAGCAAAATGGAGCAGCTGTATCTTTGAGATTAATCTCTGTTTTGTCCTAGAATTGTTTTTCTCCACTTGTTGTGTCTGTTGTTAGTCCAAAAAGAGACACAGACCAAACTAGATGTTCAAGCTGTGGATGAGTTGTGCGTTTTAAAGCCCCTCAATCCTTGAGAGGATGCAATCTGCAGATTTCTACCCATAATCCTCCTCTGATTGAAATGCTCATCAGTTCCATCCAACAATGTCTGCCCAACATATGGCTGGCCTGGTGATATGATAAAATGAGAACTGCTGAATTACACAGCTTTCCACTTGAGTGCTTCTTGTACTGATTTTCAAACATTTTCCTTGAAATCAAGATAAACAGATGGAGAAAGTCGATTGGTTTGATGCGGAGCGACGATGAAGCACAAAGAATAAAGTATATTGCCAGCCCACTAACCCATATTCCAAACCTAACACTAGGAATCATGTTCAAAGGAGCCGATTTGGAAATATCTTTGCAGGAATTCTACACATATTATAATAGTGCAGCCTGAGCTGTCCAACCCCCACAAAAAAACAAAAAAAACAAAAACACACTGTTGACACTCTCTGTCCCGCCATTAGCCCATTTCTGATTCCATGCCTTTCAAATATATTGCCAGTGAGAGCAGTGATGGCCTGGCCAATGAAGACTTCAAAACACCCCTGAGAGACTGAATTAATGTACTTGTAATACAGTCCGTAGAGAACCCAAGAGCTCATTGCAGTGTTTTGATTTAAGCACCCCTGAGAAGAGGCGTTCAGTTGAGTGAACAATACTCAATGACTGGTGTGGCGTGCAATGGGACGAACATGAACTCGCAACTCACAACGCCACTACCAATCACAGCAGGGTATAGAGACACTGCGATCCGATAGCAGTCTCATTATCTCTCACTGAAAGAGAGAGAGGGAATAAAATCAACAGAAGCATGCGCTCATTTATATGTGCCTAGATGGCTATTGTATAAATGGGAAGGCTAACATGCCTTGTGTGCATATTGAAGTTAAGGTTGAATGAATGGTGATTCCCTGAAGGCTGGACTGGGAATGTAGAACTAGAGAGAGAGAAGCTTTTGCCGTGCCTCAGTGGCATGGTAATGGATGCCACAGAGCACTTTTCTGTCACACGCACACACAGCCACTAGGCAAACACCACAGTCACACATCCGTGTCTGAACCCAGCACGCCACGACTCTCTCCGCCACACGCAGTCCCGCCGCCAAAATGTCCGTTGTGAGGTTACATCAGCTTACATGCACTAGGAGAATGTTCTCATTAAACATCCTGTTTTAGACTGAAATACATTAGAATAGAAGTAAAATGGTTTGAAAATGTGGTTTTAATAACAGAAAAAATCTCTTTTAGTCCATATAACGGAAGTGAACAGGAGCCCATCCTGTATGTTGGCGCTCCAAAAAGAACATACAGCTTTCTTTTTTTAACCATAAACCATCACTTTCACAAGAGGGTAAAGTTTACACTAGACATTGTGCATTGTGAAGCTTGTGCAAGAAGTGCAGAGGGCTGCAAATTCTTGAGTGAACTTTATAATAAACTTATTTTACACTTCACACCGGTTCAAGGCAAGCATAAACTCGCATGATTGCACATATGACAGTTGGCTGGAAGCGATGATTAAAATATTAAAGTATTCAAATATTTTTATTACACCCACCCACCCACCCACACACACACACACACACACACACACCTATCATTTCGCTTCAGAAGACATTAATTCAACCACATATGGATTAATGTCATGATGGCTGTATGTGCTTTTTGGAACATAAACTCTCTGGCACTCATTCACTGCATTATATAGCACAGAGATTGATTATTTTTCCAAAAATCTTAGTTAGTGTTCACCTTAAGAAAGAAAGTCATACACATCTGGGACGGTGAGGGTAAAGGATAAGAGAATTGAAATTTGTAGGTAACTCTTCAAACAAAACTTTAGCTTAAAGTAGCCATATTCCTCACTTTTCGAGCATTTTAAGTGCACTTATACTGTTAATCAAGATTTCTAGCACCAAAAACAACATTATTTGGTTTAATATGTAATTCTTTTTACATGAACGTCATGTGCGTACATGAACGTAATTCACAACACTGTTCATCTGGGCAGGCCGAGTTCTTTAATAGTAAAGAGCCATTGATGTGAATGTAAATTGTGTTAAAGAAATTACATTACCTTGGTAAACAATCCAATAATTTGGCTAATAAGAGTGGCCGTGTTGCCTGCGTTTGAGCAAGTCACTGCTGGGTGATTGTGACATGAGCCATGCTTATATAGTTTAGAATGTGTCATTGCTTTTTCTATGTCATAAATGTGAACATTTTGATCAAGCTGCTTCGTTTCTATAAATAGTGGACTGGAGAGGGAGCTCAATCTACACTGCACTTCATCATACTGTGAAAAAGCAAGATATTTCCTGTTATCCATAATACGTCCCCTTTAATAGCTTTAACAACTCTGAAACTACTGTCGTGATCGAACCCGACCCCAGCTGAGCAGCTCTATAAGGACCTCATTTGTCCCCGTCGCTGACGTTAAAATGAAGCATGCACTTCATAAGAGATTCATTTAAACCTGCTTGTGTTAAAGCCAGGCAAAGGAACAAAAGCTTTCATGCTTGAATTAAGGATTCGCAAGTGACATGTTCCCAGAGGGCCTGCATAATGTGTCTGCATGTGTCCCCTCGACCCCAACTCCACTGTATTCTGAAGCAAATGCAAATGCACTGTTGTTCACACTGGGCCATTCTCACAGAATGCACACAGTCTTGTAATATGTGCCTGGCCGTTTATGGCATGGCATGTCTGCTCCTCACGCGTGGTTAAATATTAAGAGAAATTACCATAGGAGCCTATATGGATGATCAGTTTACAAGACAGCTCTCCTCTTCCACCAGGCGAGAGCTATAAACACAGCGTGTAAAATTCTTCCTTGTGCTTCTCAACACGGATACACACCTCTTAAGCACCAACACTACCCGAACACTGCTCAAAATCTTCTGCTATTTTTTTTGCAGCCGGATTGGGGAGAAACACGTTTAAGAATTCACATACTGCTGCATGCTTGTCATTTGAGCTGCAAATTGTTTGGTTCAGCTTCTTGCGCGTAGTGCACATATTCGGCAGGAGATCAGCAGGTTGAAATTATAGACCTCTGAGCACTGACAGCGGAGACACGGCTCTGAATATGTGCAGACCCCCTGCTCCTATCTGTCGGGGTAAGAAGAGAGAATGCAGCTCTGTCCAACCTCCCACCGAGAACACACACGCATACACCTTCAATCCACCCCCCACTCCAACCCTACTGAGCAAACAGGATCAACAATTTTTCACTCAGCTCTGTTAACATTTCGGCAAACTGAACAACAGAAAACCATATCAAAATACTTTTGACAGGATATGTGCACGGTTTACTGTATTCAGCTGCACCGCAACTAAATCTACGATAGAAAGGAGTTTATTTGATGAATGGCTCTTATAAGCCGATTCTTTTAATGAATTAAAAACATGGTCACAATTCATGAGACCAACTTAAACTTTTTGTAAAAAAATATTGCATTTAAATATTTGAGCTCATAAAAAATTAATACTCGAATATCTGTTTATTTAAATTAAATTTGAGAAGGACGTTATTTTTTAATCAAACATTATTTTTGTCACTATTATATTCACAGCAAGCTTATACATTACATTCTGTGTTTTCTTTTTCTTTCAGTTGAAAACATAAAGCGATGTTTGCAAAAAAAAAAAAAAAAGGAAAACAGGAAAAAGCATCTAATGCAGAGCAAAAAAAAAAAAAAAAAAACTGCTATAAAGCATGTACATATACAATCGAGTTGGCATACGGTTATCATGTTTGCATTGTTTCACATGTTCTTGTATGGAGGCACAGTGTTTATTTTATTTTTTATTTTCTTCAGTTGAGATGCTTTGGTTGCTATGATAAAGAATATCCACTAGAGTAAAGTGGCAGACGCACTGTGAATGAAATGTTGCATGCATTAATTTTCATATAATGCATTATGGTACATTTAAATAAATAAATGAAATGTCAAAATTCTTGCTTGTTTAATATTTTTTATTTATATTTAATATACCTTAACGTCTGTGTAAAAACACCCTTTTCGTTTGGAAACCCTTTATAACCTTCCTTAGTTGACTTTAGTTAATGCATTAACTAACAATGATAAATATATATATATATATATATATATATATATATATATATATATATATTTTACTACAGTATATATGAATCTTTGTTCATGTTAATTAATTAAAATGCACCTGTTCATTGTTAGTTAGCTCAGGTTCATTAAATAATCTCAACAGAGAGAAGTTTTGATTTAAAAAATGTATAAATACTTTTTAAAATTAACATTTACTATAATTAACTAATGCTTTAGAAAAAAAAAGTCAGTTTATGTTAACTAATGTAATTAAGGAAGTTATTAGTTAAGTGTTAATGTCTGTTTTTTTATTTTATAAGTTATTTTTTCTTTTTTAAATCCATCATGAGCCAATGAAATTCTATTTTATATATATATAGAAAATGAAAATATATCAGAAAATGTAAAAATTGAGTTAATCACCCTCATCACATTTTGGTAACTCTCATTACCGTCATCAGACAGAGTGTCATAATCATTGTCATGTGGCAGGTGGAGGCAGAACTATTTTCAGTCTTGGTAAATTCCTTTTTGAGTGGGAGTCGTTTAAAGTGAGTGCCATTATTACACTGCATTAGAGTTGATCTCTTTGTCAGAATGGCACTGCGATGCTTTTAGTACCACAGTCATCCGGATTACACCACAACTTCATCATTCTTTCTCTCTCGCTCACTTTCTACAACTGTCTCAGTGGGCAGCACAAATCGCAGGCCGGTAATTACCATCAAAGCCTCGGCGTGCCTTTAAACTTCGCACAGACACATAGAGAGATGTTCCTGAGATGACTGAAAAGCAGGCAGAACAAGAGTATATTAACTAAGAAACCCTTAAAGAAATCAATTTGCTCTGTCTGAATCATGGACAGACCTTGCTGTTTGATCTCAATATTCAGGAATATACCGTTCAGCTCATGCTGGGAGCAGCTGGTGGTGTCTTCATCATTTAAGAGCTTTTAATGTCTGGAAGCGGACAAAAGGAACATTAAGGAAATTGTAGATGACTTTTAGAGGGTCAACTTATATAAGTTAATGTAAGGTCATTTTAAGGGTACAATCATCTTGCAAAATTAAAATGATCTTTTGGTGCCCCAAGCACAGTTATATTTAAAATCTTAATCCTTCCAGAAAGTGATTAACAGCCTATCCTTGTGAAAAAGCATTATTATAGCTTTTGGTACCTTTTTTTTTTGTGTGTGTGTATCTGCTCATTTATTTGGTGCCTAAGTGTCTACCCTTACATCTGTCATCAGACAACAGAGATTGGCAAACAAAAACAAGAAAAAATTTCACATATTGTCTAGCCAGAGACAAAATGACAGCTAGTAGATGATGTGTTTATGTATGTATGTGTGGGTGTTTGTCTGTTTGCAAGACTTGATATATGACATGAATATATACACACATACACACACACACACACACACACACACACACACACACACACACACACACACACACACACACACACACACACTATATATATATATATATATATATATATATATATACAGTATATTGTATAAATATACACACATTCTGCTCAACAGACCCTTGATTTCTCAGATCTCCTGACTCAATATCATCATCATATCATCATCCTGTTAGTCAGAGGCCGCAGGGGTCTGAGGCTGAGATCCAGTCAGAACTGAAGCACTGTTTCACAAACAGACTGACTAATAGCAGACAAGCTGGCTTTGTTCATTCCAGCATGTAAGGCACACTGGACGCCAACAAAGTATGAGTTGTTATTGCAAATGCATGTAACAAGTAAAAAATTATAAATAATACATTTCAATACACTCAGCTTGAATTACAATATTCTGTTGGATTAAAACATCTACTCACCATGATGAACCACTCCTCTTAGTCCATGAATAATCGGATCTACTGCAGGATTGTCCTTCATCCCCACCTGAGAAAGAGAAAATTAATATAAAAAGAATTTGTGTTGAACAGACAGATAGACAAAAACATGAAATAACAATCAGTCACTCAGTCAATTAGACAGACAGACAGATGATGATAGATAGATAGATAGATAGATAGACAGACAGACATACAGACAGACAGACAGACAGACAGACAGACAGATAAATAGATAGATAGATAGATAGATAGATAGATAGATAGATAGATAGATAGATAGATAGATAGATAGATAGATAGATAGATAGATGGCTTTGTATATTTGTGACACAGAAAAGCTGGTCGATATTCTGTCTGAATGAAGCACATGAAGTTAGTGCGCTGTGCTGATGTCATAAAAAGCAAAATGACTGCAATCACACACAAACACACCTTCACATAAGAGAACCTATTACGCCTCCAACCGCTTCAAAAGCTGCCCATGATTGAGATGCACCTGAACTGACTGAATTGTTGAACACAGACAAAAGACTTCAGTATGCAATAAAGCCTGAAAGAAAGCAGCTACAGTACTGACTTTTAATGTTTCTCTCTCTCTCTCTCTCTCTCTCTCTCTGTGTGTGTGAGTGAGTGTGTGTGCATGTTAGGTAAAGAGAATAATAGTTTGCTCAGTGTTGACTATGTACAAAATAAAATGGTTTGAAAATAATTTTAACAATCTTGACCCTAAAGAAAGCACAGATCAGGAAAAATCCATAACAGGTGGAGCACTTCCTTCGCTCCTCTTGGACGGAGGTGTATCAAATAGATGTTTGTGCTTTTAAGAAGCCCTTACAGGGTTGAATCAGGAGACAGGCTTTGACAGAGAGGACCCAAGGGAGTCTGTATGCATGTGTGTGTGAGTGTGTGCTGGTTGTGTATCAAGGAGGCCAGCGCTGGTTAGCCAATCTAACCAACATTCCCATGAGGCAGGAGGGAAAAGGATTCGCACACTTCCACTGGCCCTTAGCCACTCTCTCTCTCTCACTCAAATCTCTCCAGTCTCTTTGAACACTCTTGTGCTGTTTCTTACATGAAAGAGAATTCCAGAAGCTCGACGCAGGAAGTGGGCGCTGAGAGTCAACGGCACAAGTCTGCATTACAACTGTCTAGAACAGTTTTCTTAGACAGATTTCAGCCTCAGTGTAGAGATTGCTCACTGAGGTCACACAACAGACAGACAGACAGACAGACAGACACAGTCAAAACAACAGATTGTAAATACTTAGAGTTTTTTGTAATGGTAATTGATCAATATTTATATATATGTAAATAAAAGCCTATATAAAATCTGTTCATCATATAAGGTGAATGTATCTTTTAAGAAGACTTGGATTAAACCAATTTCAAAGCTTGAAATATTGAGTGCCTTGAAAAAATGGATGGACATTTTTTTTTTTAAATATTAAAATATCTATATGGCAGTATACAGTATGTGGTAGTTTTGCCAATGGTATCGAAAATGATTGTACATCATGAAATCAAAAATAACCCTACTTGCTTTTTAGTGCACAGTACTAGTCTTGTGGTGAACAACTGAACCATGCAAGTCAATACAATGGGAAAAAAATTGTCTGCTGTCGCTTCTGCTCTGGCACGGCATTCTGGCTCTGATGACGTCAGTTTGACGGCTTGGGAGGAATCCTCTTGTTAAGTCATGATGTAAGGACTGCTGTTTCCAGGTCCAAGCCTATACTCATTTCACTTTAGAATACTATCTCAACAGCAATTTATGAGCACTATTTAATTAATATTACATATTTAAGCTAAGCATTTAAAAATTTGCTGTGCACACAACATTCTCTGTGCTCACAGTGTCTTAGACACTAATATTTTGGCTGAATCACTGTCAGGCCATCTGGGATTTCAGTATGGAGATAAAGGTTAGGTTTATAATTTTTCAGTATTACATGACATCATGAGTGTATATATGCACAGTTTGTTGTTTATTGGGGGGCGTCTGGCAGAGTGTTAGGGCCCAGAGGCGGTGAAGCATGATGTCAGACGTAACAAGCAGATATTCTTAAAGGGGTCCTATTATGCTTTTTCACTTTTTGAATTTTAGTCAGTGTGTGGTGTGTATGTTTGGGCATAAGAAGGATCTACAAAGTTACAAATCTCAAAGACCACTCCAAATGGAGATATTTAATTTTTTTTTTAAATCCCTTTTCAAAAACTACAACAAATGGCTTGTTTGGACTACAGCGTTGTTTTCAGGGGGTTTGTGATGTTACAAAGAGGCCCATTAGAATATCATTAAAACAAAATAATATCTGCATCACAGCCTGTAAGTGTGCTGCTTTATTTGTTGTTGTGTGTGTTATTTATGTTTCAAAGTATAAGTTGAATGCCGTTTCTGAGATGTAATACATATTACCGTTGCACTTATCTGTACATAGTATTGTTGTTGACAGCTAGTAACTTGCTAGTAACGGTTGTTGACATCCTATCTAAAATGTGATTTAGCCAACAACAACAATTACGTTACCACTCTAATTTGTCTTGCAATATCTGAGTGTGCAAAGGTTCTTCGCGATCCTCTGAATTAATATTCTCAGGGTCTGAATCCGGCTCAAAGTGATATGGCAATATTGATGCCATCCTTAATTATACCGGAGCAGAGGGATCTTGCTGCTTTGGCAAGGGGCGGGCAGTACTGAAACACCGTTTCCAATGGTGCACTGGGACAGCTAACCAATCACAACACATTTAGTTTTTCGGAAGGTGGGCCTTCATCCAAACCCGGAACTAATCAAGCCGTTTGTGCCAGGCTGGGGAGGAAGGTATTGTAATAATGTAAATTGTGTGAAAAATAATGCGTTTTTCAAACCACCGAGCATGTTCTAGTACACCCCCCCAAAATGAAATCAAGACTTTGTAAAAGAGCATAATAGGACCCCTTTAACCACTCCTATCCAACCAAGGTATTGAAGTTAGAAATTCCTGTATCATGACCACTAATTCTCGTACTTTGTCAATACAACTACAATACAACTAGATGTTTTGAGGGGTAAGACTATTGCACAGAATACTATATAATACATTTTGAGCAACATGACATTAGCAACTGATAATGTAGGAAACCGCAGAAAAATGTGCATAATCAATTGCATGAATGTACAAAAGCAATAGCAACTTGTTCAAAAGAATGATAAACTGGTTTTATGGTGTGTACAAATGACTAGATGATGTGGAGGTTATACAAGTAGTTTTGAGAATTTCATTTCTGATTTGAAAAATGCACCAAAGCGACTGAGAAAAACTGTAATACTTCTAAGATGTTAGAATACTCCATTCTATTAATATGATGTTCATTTAATTATTATTATTATTTTTTGTTTCGTTTTGTACATGTATACTAAGCTTTGGCAATACTGTATCGTTTACAGTCATGCCAATAAAGCAATTTTGATAGATAGATAGATAGATAGATAGATAGATAGATAGATAGATAGACAGACAGACAGACAGCTATACAATGACAGACAGACAGATTATCTTCCAAAGAAAAAATAAAAAATCAAGTTTGGAACAACATGAGGGTGAGTAAATGAGGGTAAACTAACCTTTTAATGTGAGGAATGTTTGTTATTGATAGCTGCCTTCTATGTTGAGAATTTCAACTGAGTTTCCTATGGTGCCTTAGCAGAATGTAGTGAGTGAGACTACTGGCTAGTTTCTTTTCTTTTCTTTTTAAAGGGATAGTACACTTAAAAATGTAAAATTGCTGTTAATTTGCACACCCTCAAGCCATCCAAGATGTATGTGACTTTTTCTTGAGAATAACAGTAAAGAAAAAGCTGAAACCGTGGTCCTTAGTGATTCATAAAATCTAAGTCAAAGGCTCCGGCACTTAAGAGTAAAAAACAAAACAAAACAAAACAAAACAAAACAAAACAAAACATTTACAGGCAAGATAAAATTAATACCTGACTCTTGATGATATATTGAGGTCTTCTTAAGCAAAATGATTGGTCTGTGCAAGAAACTGAACATTTTTTACAAAATTTTTCACCTGTAATTCAGAGCTCCAGAGCCTCAGGCCAACAAAAGTATGATACTTTTCTGCGAACTGGTTCTTTCAGACAGTTTGTTTTAATGAACTGGTTCAGATGTCAGGGGTCACCAAACTTGGTCCTGGAGGGCTGTGTCCTGTAGAGTTCAACTCCAACTTGCCTTAACAAACCTGCCTGGAAGTTTCATGTTTACCTAGTAAGACCTTGATTAGCTGGTTCAGGTGTGTTTGATTAGGGTTGGCACAGAGCCGAGTTTGGTGACCCCTGATTTACATAATGTTTCATTTCGCCTCTTTATTCAGATGCTCGTTTCATGCACGCTCGTATCAGCAGCTCTTCAGTTCTTCAGTCCAAGTTTGAACTGTTTGCTCAGTTCAGCGACTGTTGGGAGGAACTGGAGCTCTGAATGAGTTCGTAGGATCACATATGCAGAAATTTCGCTCATTTCGAGCTGGAGTGACCGTTCATCCAAAATTGAGTTCTGATTGAGGAACTTGCAGATCTGTGCTACTCAAGTTGCGAACTGTTTCATATTGTTCGGCCAGATTTGGTGAACTGGTTCATTCAGTTCACTAAAAAGAACTGGTTCAAAAGAATGATTTGTTCACAGACCTGACATCACTCTGGACTGTTTGCCTGAGGCTATGGGTTACAGGTAATACAGGTAATTGTTTTGCTTTATAAGACCTCAATATATCATCGGAAGCCACATGTATTAATTTTGTTTTTTGATTTTATGAATCACCAAGGACCATGGTTTTAGCTAAAAATCTTGTTTACTATCCTACTGAAGAAGAAGAAGAAGAAAGAAAGAAAGAAAGAAAGAAAGACAGAAAGAAAGAAAAAGAAAGAAAGAAAGAAAGAACTCACCACCTCCCTGGGTGATTTGAGGGTGAATAAATTAACAGCAAATATCATTTTTGTGTAAACTATCCCAGAGCTAATATTGTGTTTCACATTGCATTCATATGTGCTGGAATAGTAAAAGCGCTTCTACAAATAAGCATGAATTCAAGAGGTCACCCACAACCCACAAACACCTGGACTTCCTTGTAGAACAAACCCTGGGGTAAAATAAATAGCAGCAAACTGCTTTAACCTCAGTTTAAGAGCTCTATTCCAACTCACAGGTAAAAATAACACATGCAAATCAATAAAGTTCAAAGCACATTTTAGTAGATGGAAAATAAAAATGCTCATTTATTGCACTGAGCTCAGAGTGAGGTTTTTAATATGGCAGCTGTAAGCTGTACCAGAGAGAGAAAGAGAGAGAGAAACAAAAACAAGAAGCCCTGCGATTGATTAAAAGTAAATTAGGAATGCAAATAACTGCAAGCTATAAAACAGCAGAAGACAATAACTTGAAACAGTAACCAACAATAAATTATATACAACCTAAAAATGATTTATAGTGTCTTGGACCACCAACAAGCCTGTGGTCTCAAATGTTTTAAAAGAAATCTTTGGCTACATGCTAGCAGCTAATAGCTGCACTTTAGTTTGTGGACATGTGTCTCGTAAATAAGCCTATGAACATATCATGACAGATGTTACGACAGCTATCTTCTTTAATCAGGGACAGATAGACTAAATGGATGGGCAATAAAGAAAATGGTGTGAGCTCCAAATAAAAAGAGATATTGAGCGGGACACATGCTACAAAGATTTCCTCAGATAACTGCATACGACAGATGAGTGAGGCCTGAGGGAGAAATATGAGATTTAGACTCATCTCTTTCAAACAGAAATCATGTTATGTAATTTATTGATTAGTCTTCTGAGCTTAGGAGATGACGGATGCAGAATTTCTCAGATAATAATTTGTTCTTGTGAACAGTGAAAAGCTAAAGTTTGAATGTCTATACCAAACATCTATATACTGTATGTATGCATTCTTGCTTCTCTGTGAATTTTTAACGAATGATTTCGAGTATATAGGGACTTTCAGATTTGGTATTCCAATTTAACTGGAAATATTTACAATACTGTTCAAAGGTTTGGGTTTGGTATTGTTTTTTTTTTTTTTATGTTTTTTGAAACAAGGGGTACATTCATTTGATCAAAATACAGTAAAAGTATTGAGAAATATTACAGTTATTATAGAAACATTTCTCATTATTATCAATGTAGAAAATAGTTCTGCTTAATATTGTGATTTTTTTCTCTTTTAGGATTCTTTGATGAATAAAGTTAAAAATAACAATTTATTTGAAATACAGACAGAAATATACAAAAAGAGACAACATCTTTGTAACATTATAAATATAAATTATAAATGTATTTACTGTCATTTTGATCAATGTAATGCATCCTTGCTAAATAAACATATTCATTTATTTTAACATATTATTTTCTAGTTAAAACTACTCCATATAACTTGTAAAATTGTGTCTACAATATAAGTTACGCCAAAGGAACTTATTTATTGTTGCTTATAACTGAAAACATTTGTGTGTGTGTGTGTGTGTGTGTGTGTGTGTGTGATGCTATTATGTCCACATCAATAGGTGTCATATAAGATGGTTGCAATATTGTCTAGTGCATCAAACAAAAACTAGATGAGTAAACTTTGTAGACAAACTTTAAGTTGGTTTGAAAAAGCCTAGCCAGAAAGTTTGAAGTAGTTTTAAAAGCTTGCAGTCTGAAAGTTTTCAGTTTGAAGTAGTTTGGACGTTAACATAGTTTTAAAGATTAAAGTTTGAATGTCTTCAAGGCAATACAGTCTATCAGAAAAATAGATATAAAACATATTGCTAAGGTACCTGTGGTGGTTGCTAGGCAGTTTCTAGCATGACTAGCATGTTGCTTACATGTTTTAGCATGATTAGCATATTACTAGCATGTTGCTAGCATTATTAGCATGTTGCTAGCACAATTAACATGTTACTAGCATGTTTCTAACATGGTTAACATGTTGTTAGCATGATTAGCAAGTTACTAGCTGTCAGACTCTGTTCCGTGTTTTGTGTTTTTTTTTCTCCCTGTGACCCAGTGTCCATCCTCATGTTGATTAATTTGATTCCAGGTGTTCCCCGTTTGTTTTCATTAGTCCCAGGTGTTCCTCATCCTCCCCTTATCAATTCCTGTATAAATAGTGTTCCCTGTGTTCAGTCTAGCGTCCTGTATTGGTTATGTGTACTCCTCATGCTACGTGTGATTCCCTGTGATGTGAATCAATTCCCTGTTGATGTACTCCTGGTCTCCTCATTCCATGCTCCGTGTTCCCTCGCAGTGGCAGCAACCGTGACACTTGCATGTTTTATTATGATTAGCATGTTAGCATAATTAACAAGTTACTAACATGTTGCTAGCATGATTCTAGCATGATTAGCATGTTACTAGCATGGTACTAGCATGGTTAACAAGTTACTAACATGATTCTAGCATGATTTGCATGTTACTAGCATGTTGCTAACATGTTTATAGCATGATTAACATGTTACTAGCATGATGTTAGCATGATTAGCCTGTTACTAGCATTTTACTAGTATGGTTAGCAAAATACTAGCATTATTCTAGCATGATTAGCATGTTACTAGCATGTTGCTAGCATGTTTCTATCATGATTAACAAGTTACTAGCATGTTTCTAGCATGATTTGCATGTTACTAGCATATTTATAGCATGATTAGCATGTTACAAGCATGGTGTTAACATGATTTTTCAGGCCAACTTAATGAGTAAATGAGTGGACCTTTAAAACAATATTTAACATGTTAAAGCCATTCTTCTCATAAATATTTGAAACCACCCAAAGAATGTTTTACTGTCCTTTACTGTCCTTATGGGGACATTTTGTAGGCAAAACTTGACCAAATACAACAGAATACAAAAGTCACTTGTATAGTTTTGAATGGGGAAAAATACGACGCTCAATACGGCCGCTCAATTGCAGGAAGCCCTGCCTTCCGAATGAAAGAGCCAATCGCTAATCGGTAAAGTCAACGCGTCACTGTAGCTGCCGTTAGAAGTCCCGGTTGCTATGGAAACGCTCTGAGAAGTGCTCTTAGGACTGCACATGCGCACTGGCTGATCTAGCCTGAAAAATAAGCTTTTAATAACGCTATTTGAGCAAAAGTAACAACATTTATGACATAGTTGTTGTCAGATTTCTTTGGTGATTTTAAATATGAAATTTAATTGTAAGCTTAGTGAACAGTTTTGTAGAATTTGATGTTTCCTCATTCAAAGAGATACTGTAGGAGTTGCACTTGGATGCCCGAGAGGTTTCAAAGATGGCCGCCGAGTGACATGATTTGTCTTAAAAGGACTTTGACATGACCCATTCACACACTCCCTCCCTCCCTTAATGTTCCATGTCAATTGTTTTTGAAGTGTTTGATGAATCTTTTGAACTCTGGATTATTAGAGTCTGACTGCACTGACAGATGTGTAATTTCTCAAAATGTGACAAATGAGTATACAATTGAGTACACCCCCCCCCCCCCACCACACGCACACACAAAGTCTGGTAAAAGACTGTGAGCCTTAAATTGCTGTTTTGTAATTATCTCAGTGGTGTTGACAGAAGAACAGTGCAGAAAGGGAGTGAATACATGTGTGTTTTTCCATATAGAAACCAGCGGCAGTATCACTGAACTTAATGGGCCGAGAGAAAACCTCCTTACAAAATCAATGCTTTTTAATTCCAGCACTTAGCACTAACAAAACTCAGTGGCTGAACATGAAGGTGCTTTAGAAAGAGCGAGTTCTCACCTGAAAGAAGACAGCCATGGCCGCAATTACTCGCTTCTCCCGTATGGCTGTGTTAAGACTGTCAAAGTCGTCTGAGTTGTACATGAAGATCTGCATCTGTGCGTGAAAGAGAGAGAGAGATGTGAGAATCCTATTAGTTGGAGACCTTTAGCCAAGCAGATTGTAATTCTTACATTTTCACAGATGAAACACACATAGTCCATTATCAAAGCTGATATCTCATAATCTCATGGTCTGTAATCCATCTCATCCTGTAATCTCCTGAGAGCGCTCGGCCTCCTCCTGTTTCCATTCCGAAAGTCAGGCCCTGTCCATCCTCTTATCACTTTGATGGGATCTTTGGCAGTAGATCAGGTTAATAAATGTGCTCAACTCTCCACGGACCGCTACGCCTGTTTAAATTGGCACAAGCCGTCCGTTATTCTCCACTGTCAATACCCTATCCACCAACAACAACAACAAAAAAAAAAGCTTCAAAAAGACAACAAAGATGAACGATATTCTCGTTGGCAGATAGGGATCAGTACTGTGTCAATAAAAGGTGTAGATTTAGCAATGGAGAAACAGCACAGAGTCCTGCTGAGTTCCTGAGAGAGTTAGAAAAGGAGGAAATAATAAAACGACAGCTAAATACAAAGTGGACTGGAAATTCTTACATGTTAAAGGAACTTCTTCAATTAGGGTCGCGCCATCATTCTGCTGTCATAATGAATTAAAAATGCAGTTCAAACATGAAATGACTAGATTACAACTCTTCTATGATGACAATGTTTTTTATTCCTGATTTCAACTCATTTCAAACACATGTCAGGATGGAGCCGTGTGGTTGGGGGAGGGGTTAAAAAAGGGGCCTGGTGACATCACGTGAAAAGAAACTTGATTTAGAGACAGGACAAATATTTATGTTTCGATGAAAGATTACAAAGACAAACATTTTTTGTCTTGGGAATAACACGCACAAGAATTATCCACAATAAAACCAGGAACGTGTAAGGATCAATTTTAATTTAATGTTGACTTACAAAAAAATAAAACCATTTTCTTGACAATCAAATTTCGCCAAACATACTGCCTGACCCTAAAATAAGAATGCATCAGAAAACGCTGAGGTACTACATGAAATTATTCAACATTTCGGGAGAAAACAACAACAGTGAATTTTACATCTCCACATAAGATCAAAAGCATTACATATATAGCTCACAGTCCAATGCTCTTAAAATCAAGAAAGAAAAGCTTGTTGCCTACCATATCAGCTTGTTTCTCCTCACTTCTCTGTTATCATTGTCAATATTATGCCCGCTGCATTTTCTCGCCTCTGTAATCCTTACACGAGACCCACTTTGATCTAATTCAGTCTCAAACACCTCCATAGTTCCAGATCACACAACGCACGCCAGAGAATTCACTAGCCTATGGGCCCTTTGCTTAACGCCTCCATCTGCAGTGTTGTGTCTTACAGGCAGTGATTAATGATAAATATCCGGGTAACTTCTGAGAACACGCTCTCAAATGAAACTAAACAGCAGAGAGAGAGGAAGAGTAACATAACTCAATAGTGAGTTTCTTAACCTCTCACTATTGGAAGCTGTCTGAAATTTGTTGAAGGTACAAATTTGGGACCAAAAATTATTCAGACACTTTGACCTGATCATGTTTTGCTTAAGTGTTATCTGACATCATCAAGATGCATTTGTTCTGACACAGTTTAACTGTGATAACGTGTGAAATGTTGAATACATTTTTAGGTAGTAGGTTCAGGTATTCCAAGCATAAAGTCATTTGTACTGTGCACAGTATCCAAACTCCAAAGCAGTGTATGAGTAGTAAGGTACTATGGTATTCTGAACATATCCATGGTGTTTGCACTGTACTCAGTGCTCTGTATAACTCTGTAGAAGCTAATAGTCAGGAATCATGAGTGTGTGTGTGTGTAGGAGGGTGATAGACTATGCTAAACACCAAACCACCAGCGGCTTCATTAAAGAAATGTCAATAATTTATTCTGATTCATGAAAGAGAGAAAATTATAGCAGTAGGGAGAGGATGAACCTGGTGTCAGGTCACCTTTATAGTACAGCATAAACACAAACAGTTGTGCACACTCACACACATGCAAATACATGCAAACGCACAAAGGCACTAAAGGGCATTGTTCAATCAAAATGCAATGGAGCAGAATTTATAATAATAGAGTAGCGTGCTATAGCCTTGTAAAATAGATGAATAAATATAATTAAAACACAATATGATGATTAACCCACCAGCTGCTTCATGCAGTTAAACAGTTCCACACAATCATCAGTAGTGCTTACTAAGGATATTGTTCCTCATTGCTGTTCATACTTTTGATTCAGGGATTTCGACAAACCTGTAGGTATTATAAATACAACTCCAAATTTTTGACTGACGGACAATAAAATGGACGAAAAGAAAATCTCTCACATTTACACTAACCTACGTCATATCTTGAGACCAGCCAGTCAGACTTCAGCCAGTCAGAAAGCACATACTGTAGCAAAAGAGTGCAACAGTCCACCCACTTTTTTTTTTTTTTTGGTTCCTGAGGTATTGAGGGATTTAAAACAACAACAAAAAAGCTGTTATTAAACTGTTATAAGCTATGAACCACTAAATATATTTTGTAGCAGATATTTTCTCTTATGGTAAAACAGATCCAAATTATTGATGACTCATTTTGCAATACACAGACTGTTAACCAATCAAATGAAGTAGAATCTGAAAGCCCCACCCCCTAATACAATGTCCATACATGACTGAATTCTTGTTAACTATCTATGTATGTCCAACTACGTACAACCAACTAATGAGCAGAAAATCATGGTTCATGGCTGTGGCCATTAAAAGGAAATGGGATAAGCCCTTCAATATGTCCCAGCCCACCTTCCTGTTTTAATAGGAAATGTGTCAATACAGGGCAAAAATAGCTTGTAAGCAAACAACTCACAAACCTGGAGCAAAGAGCAATAATATCGACATTTCTGTGTAAACACACATAGGCTTTTACCTCTGACAGGCCAGAGAAGCCAAAGCAAATATGTAAAGGGCACAAGCAGCACTCTGAGAGCTCTCTGTGTGTGTGTGTGTGTGTGTGTGTGTGTGTGAGTTGAGAGAGGGAGAGGAGTGAGTGTCTACTCTGAGGTCATTAACAAACAGGTCACTCACAGGTATCTGTATTTTGTATGTACTTAGGTAAGTGTGTGCCTGTGTGTGTGTGTGTGTGTGTGTGAGTGGATCTCAGCAGAGATTCATTAGCACACAGGTCAGACACGGCTCGTGAAATCCTCCGCGCTGGTTACACATATCACTTACATACACTCGCTGTTAGCCAAATGGGGCAAGCACACACAAAACAGATGGAGCAGAAGAGTATGAACATGCTAACAGAGAGCAAAGATATTTCATTTTTATATGTTGGAAAAAACAGGCTGCGTTCTGAGAAGAGTGGAGAAAATGAGGCAGCAGGGTGGAATTCAAAGCATGTATACATTTAAGCAGACACTCCAAGGCTCAAGTTGCTTGAAAGCACATGTCCCTCATCAAAATGAATGTTTTTTTTTTTTCTCCCTCAAACAAATGGTCAGTAAAAAGATGTTCTCTAGCAATTAGAAAATACTAAAGAAACTAATTTTTATATGATCAATTCATGTTCTGATATTTGTAGATTTTGTAACCCTGTTAATTGTAATATTTATCTATATACATTAAAACATAAAATAACCCTTGAAATTAAAAACCCATACAAAATCAAACCAAACAAAAAACAAGTCAGAATGAATAACAGGGTTGAAAATATGGCCTAAATTATGTTTTCACTAGCTACCAGAGACCGAATATTGGTTTGGACTGTAGTTTTTAATAAACTTATAATAAAACTGTCAGCATTTGTTTTTTATTTATAATAAAAATCATAACAGGGCTGAATATTTCAGCATGAGAATACTGTACCTGACAAACAAACACAAATATAACACTTGAATTTGTGTAAATATTTTGAAAAATTTGTAAAAACGTATGTCTGTTATAGAAACGGTCCAAATGAGGTGATTTCTTGAGTATCTAAATTTTAAGCAATGTTACATTTCTTATAATGAGTCATGCAGTAACAGGGTTATATGCAAAATGTGTGAAACAGATCAATATTATGTTTGTGGTAATTCAATTAACTGAATATCAATTAAATTGACCAAGCCAAAATTATACTTTTAATTGTTAGATACAGTCGATAAGCTCTACTATTGCTTGCAAATTGGTCAGTTAGCTGTGTGAAAGCGTTAAACCAGATCAACCAAAGAACGTGCTTTCATCTCGACTGCTAATGTAAGAGTGTTTAATCATCAGCCATTAATCAATAAAAAAAATTCTGTCAAATATTCAAAAGGCAGCAGATGTTTTTTCTAGGTGTATGATTTTGAACATATGTAAATAGTGTTGCTTTGCTGAGTATGCACTCTTTAACAGATGTTTCAGCAACTGATGCTCCTCCTATGTGGTAAAATCTCTCTAACATGGAAGAATCTTCAAAAACCTACCATTAAAAATAGCTACAACTGAAAAAATGAGGTCTGTGCGGCACAATAGTACACACATGGGTGGAGGTAGCCTAATCGTTAAGGCCTTGGGCTGCTAATACAAAGGATACAGGTTCAATCTAAGGTAAGAGGTGGATTTGGACAGTTACTGTGATCACAATCCAGCCTTATAATGATCGTCCCCTTTAGCAAGACACTTAACCACAGGCTGCTCCATAGGGATGTCCCTGAAATTAGTTACTGTAAAGATGATCTGGACAGAATTCTCACTGAGATGCTGTTTCTGAGGCGGCTTTGAAGAACATTATGATTGGGAATTCACCGACTAAAATCTAAATTAGTTCACTTGCTCCACAGAGAGACTGGCCTTGATCTACAATCAGCTTTCTTCCTCTACCTTGTCATCTTTTTCACTTTGTTCTAAAGAGCAGACCTGCCCATACTGAAGATCAGCGCTTCAATCCTGAGACACATACCAGTTCCTGAAATTATGGGTAGAGGGAAACTTACTCTACCTTCCAGAGAAATTGCTGAGCCATTATTTGAAAGATATTTTTTTTTGCCTTGAGATTTACCTGCCCCTAAACTTCCAGTAACAACACAGCTAACTATGGTTGGACACATTTACATGTGGGTCAAATGATGTTTTCCTGACTGAGTGGATAGTTCTTGGCCAGAAAAAAGGACTAATCGATATGGCTACATGAGAATATAACTTTATAAACAAGAAAATATGGCTGCAAGGTGAATCTAACCTCTGATAAGTTGTCCTTGTAACAACTCTGATGGGCTTTCCACAGCATCAACATTCACAAAGCCAACAGAGCCTGAGGTAAACAAATGGACTCATCTAGGATCTTCTCCCGAGGAGAAACAGTAATTCTCTTCACACTAAATAGAGGACGAATGGAAAAACAGGCATCATCACCTCAGGGGAGGCTCAACTTGGCTTCTTATGTTCTTTTGTTTTTGAAAAACATGCAAGGTAACCCTGCCGAGAACCAAGCTGGCAATGGACAACACCTAAACAAGCCTGTCTGCCATTGGAGAGGCTTTGAATGCGGAAGCCCCGCTGTTCTTCAATGCAGGAATCACTTCAAATCTTCCAAAATGACTACAACTACTCCTTTCTCTGAACCACAGGAGGTCTTTATGTCGTTTCTGCTCATATTCCCATCAGGGTCAAGGTCAGTGTCTAGGACTACGCTTCCTTTCGGCTGTTGGCTCCCTGTTGCTACAAGATCATCAACTGCTCTTCACAAATTCAAAGCGCGGTAAGGAAGTGTCCTTTGACCCGCTAATTATAAACTAATCAGGAGCGTCTAGTTTTGGCAGACAGGGAAGCGGACAGGCAGGGTTTCTCTCTTTTTGTCTTCCTGTGCAAACATATTGACCCGCCTCTCAATTCAAACAGGAGCCAATTAGCCATCGCCACTGAATTAATTTAGCTTTTGTTTTATAAAAGACTCAATCTGTGTCCCCAGTGTTTGTTTGCAGCTCAGTCATCCATCAAGGTCAACAGGGTTTTGAATTAGATATAATAAATGAATCCTAGAAATAATAAATAACCCAGAGAATTACAGGTCATCAAGAGCTCTAAACCTTGCCTGAAGTGGACATTGTGTTTGCACAAAGACAACTGGCTCAAGTTTTCAAAAGGAAAAAGCAAATGAAGTATTGACAAGCTGGCACTTCCTCTTTGGGACTGGGACGCATTAAAATGCAGGCGGCAGAGTGCGTCTACATGCAACATGTTCTGGATGAGTGCACAAGCTCTAGTCTGTTTGTCTGACGGACCTTTGTGCTATTCAAATCAACTCCCGTGCTGTCTCGGATGTTAATTATGTCAAGATCGAGACCGTTTTAAACACAAAGACCAACCAAAAGGTGTAACCTCAGAAGAAGATAATGCTCACCAGCAATCAAACGCTTGAGCTAATATGCCTCAGATGGAATCAAGGTCAAGGATCTTGCATAAGATCAACCAGACGTGTGACCCAAG
Organism: Cyprinus carpio; assembly: GCF_018340385.1. Taxonomy (NCBI): domain Eukaryota; kingdom Metazoa; phylum Chordata; class Actinopteri; order Cypriniformes; family Cyprinidae; genus Cyprinus; species Cyprinus carpio. The sequence continues at coordinate 6,671,687 of NC_056582.1, read as the reverse complement.
AAAACAATAATGCTCACCTGAAATAACTGGTGCAGCCAATCAGACGCTGCAGCCATTTTGCCACAGGTTACAACAGAATCAAGGTCACAAACAGTTCTCTAAAGTTTGTTTTGTTAGATGTTCGGAGAAACGAGAACACGCCTATCTTTATCTTTCTCATCACATATTTAACAACAGAAAGCATGACATTAAGAATGCAACAAGAACTCAAGTCTAATGCATGTGTATTATAATCATATCAGCTGGCAGGTGACAAGTTAATGCATCATCATAATAAATATTCCATTTGCTTTTGGGGTGGCACACACACACACACACACACACACACATACACTCGGACCTCCCCTAGCTGATCCATTCCTCTTAGTGTTGAATTTGAGTGACGGGACACATATATCGATTTTGGCACTTTATCCCTTTAAAGCAACGGTCGTCACCATGAGAAAGCAAAGGAGATAAACGAGCACTGTGATCCGCAGGGAGCTGAGACTAAAGATTTCCCATCAGTCCTTGCTCTCGCTGACCGAATGTCCACTCCACAGCTCCAACATCATTCCTCCTTTACTTTATATCTGTTTGCACTTATTGGCCACTTTCACAAAAAAAGGGTACAAAATAGTCCTGAAACTCTTAAAAATGAACTCTCTCTCCCCTTTTTTTACACATATAATTTTAAAAATGTGTTTATTCGTTCGTCAATCATTTTCTAATTCTATTACCACATAGGAAATTAGCAACTTTGTTACCAGATATATACCATATACATATGTGTACACACACACACACACACACACACACACACACACACACACACACACACACACACACACACACACACACACACACACACACACACACACACACACACACACACACACATATATATATATGGAGTGTGCATCTGAAAAGTCTTTCATAAAGAGATGGTTCTATGTTTAAATAAACTCAATTCTTGTAAAGGTTAAAAAGAGAAAAAAAAGAGACAGAAATGATTGCGTGCAGGGTGGCCAAGCTTAGATCAATAGTTTCCAAGGCCACTTCTGGCCTCCCCCCGTTGTGATCCTGCTATTGACATTATTTGTTTTGTTCTAATATGATCAAGACATCTAAGGTATGACAAAAATTCACCACTTCTCTTTAAATATACTGTTTACAATATGCCAGCATTTAAAACTAGCTATTTTTATGCTAGGTTAATTTTATGTTAGTGTATGTTGTGTTAGATGTGGCCTCCTTGAGCAAATCCTCTGCTCAACAATCTGGAAGAATTGGATCGCCAATAATTTCCATACTGTGGTTTTGTCTGATCCCTGATTCCTGTTTCAATTTTAATATCCTTTATGGTGTGTAAAGCCACACACTCTTTGAACCAAAACTATAAAGAAAAAGGAATAGCACTCTCTTTTCTGAATCAGAAACAATCTTGCCACCCGCTGCGTGCAGACATTCTGAAACGGTCTTGTGGAGTTTATTGTCAAGTTCAGGATGGGAGAGGGCAGGGTGCAAGCAGACAGTCTCTAATACCTGTAATATAAATGGTAATAGTGCCAAGCTTCTTCTGAATTCCAAAGAGCCAACCTGGGAGTTTTACCTCAGACGAGGCCTGTTAATCCTCTCTGGGCTTTGTCTCTAAAGAATGCACTGTGCACATCACACTTTGCCAAATTGAATTTATCCTGTATTGACATCTCTTCAGGTCCCACAGATGGAGGTGCGCACACACACACACACGCACACATGACACTGACATTCACAAGGACAGACATGAGGGAAAACCTACTGCTTTATAGATCAGGACCCAAAGTGTAGTATGTGTGCACTGAGACCAAACCAAATGATGAGAGCGTGTACTTACGTATGTATTATGGGATACAGATGTGATACTAAAATATATCATAATACATCTTTTCCTTTTAAGAGGTTCTTACTTAAGAGTCAAGTCGTAGTTAGAATGTGAAGTTATGCTTTGTTAGAATGGGTGATGTCTACATGAATTAATACATTAAACAAACTTCAAAATTAAATGTATTAAAATATAAAAAGCAAAACAAATCAAATCAAAGCAAAGCAAAGCAAAGCAAAGCAAAGCAAAGCAAAGCAAAGCAAAGCAAAGCAAAACAAAAAACAAAAAACAAAAAACAAAAAACAAAACAAAGCAAAGCAAAGAACAGCAAAGCAAAACAAAGCAATGCAAAGCAAAGAACAGCAAAACAAAGCAAAGCAAAACAAAGCAAAGCAAATCAAAGCAAAGCAAAGCAAAGCAAAGCAAAGCAAAGCAAAGCAAAGCAAAGCAAAGCAAAGAACAGCAAAACAAAGTAAAGCAAAGCAAAGTAAAGCAAAGCAAAACAAAGCAAAGAACAGCAAAGCAAAGCAAAGCAAAGCAAAGCAAAGCAAAGCAAAGCAAAACAAAACAAAACAAAACAAAAAGCAAAGCAAAGCAAAGCAAAGCAAAGCAAAGCAAAGAACAGCAAAGCAAAGCAAAGCAAAGCAAAGCAAAGCAAAGGAAAGCAAAGAACAGCAATTTTATCTATCTTACTCTTTTTTTATTTACCAACATAGATAGGAAGCTTTTAGTACACAAATGATGCACATAAAATCATTAAAATCAAATTGTTGCTTTATTCATTTCATTGCAAAGAATGATGGGAAATGTATCTCTGCCACGCAATCCTGCAACTTCACAAACTGGCTAAATGAGCAGTAATGTCTTGGTCGCTCTTCTTTAATCAAAAGCACAAGTCTCTCATACTGTAATTAACCAAACGTTCTTATAGAGCACCTTACAGGGGTCAGAGACGCTTATCTAGTGTATAGATTATACTGTAGGAGTTCACAGCATCATGACTGCCTGTGAAGTGCTTTGACCTTCTAATGAACTGTTCCTCAATTCTCACACAGCACCAGAGCTTTCTTAAACCATGCATCAAGGCCACACAGTGTCGCAAAGAGAGAGAAACGGATAGAAATAATTTTCTTCTCATCCTTCTTCCCAGAAAATGAAAGAGCAACAGAGGCGACCTGAGATCTGTAAAAGTGTCATGTGCCTTTTATTTCCCATTTCACGGGTATTACATCTCTTCATAAAATACGGGAAACCCTGTTTCTGAGCAAAGAAAGGCAGGAGGGGACAGGATCTGCGGCAAGAATATCAAAAATGGTATCTAGCAAAGCAAAGAACTGGGACAACATCTATTTGCCCTCCAGGTTTCACATGGCTTTTAAAGAATGGATGTGTTTTTCAGTGTCAGAGGAGGCAGAGAGGAAAATATAACATTATGTCAGGAATTGGATGTGCCCCTTTTCTTGGAAGGGCAATAAAAAATACAAAGATTGAAAAAATGGCATTAATCTGTTATCTAAAAAGATTTCATAGGATGCTGTTCAGTGACAGAGATGGAAAGTGCATACCATAATGCATTACAGCAAAATATAACTCATTTATGGCACGAATCCAGCTTTTGTGGAGTTGGAACACTGGAAAAATGTAATATAAACTCACTTAATGTCAGAAAATATATACGGTTTGTGTTGCTGTTTCAGTGCTAATTTGTTTTTAAGTCATTACTTTGGGCCTTGTGCGAATGAAAAACATCGGGAATTTATGACATGTCATTATAGTGCATTAACATTGTTGAAGTGGAAAATCGTTTTCCACTTTAATAATGCTTATAATGTTTAAGCTCCATGGGTTTTCCCCTATGTGTGTGTGCTGTGAAATGGATTCCTTTTTTCAATCCATGTTTAACCATGTACTACTTTGTGTGTGTGTGTGCGTTATCTCACCCTGGCTAAACAAGGAAAAGCCTTTCAGGCTTGAGCAAAACTAGATCCCTTATATTTGTGTGTTGTATATCTATTTGTATAGACGTGCATACTGTTATTTCTACGATTTATAACCCATACACGCCCTAAAGTTTACAGTATGTGTGTCCTTAAATGCATATTCTTTGATTTTGTCTCTGACGTCAGATCTGGCCCTAAATCTAGAACATTATGTTTGAAGACACAATTTACACAGTCCCTGCAGAGGAAATGAGGAAATAATGATATGGCCTGACATCTTCATATTTATATTCATTTGAAATAAAGCTAGAATGTAATGAAATACAAACATTACGTTTCTTGTTGGTGTCTAAATATTGACTTACATGTTCTTTTAAATAAAGATAAAAAAAACAACTTTATTTAAAACAGTAAAAAAAAAAATATTAATTGTGAGAAGTAATGTAATAATGCAAATTCAAAATATTAATAAATACTGTAAATATAAATAATACATTTTTAATAACCCTTAAATTAACAATAATTAGAACAACATTTGTGCACCTCTTTAACTATAAATTGTCATATAAACCTGCTCAATTAAGTGAGTAATTATAATTCAGTAATCATTCTGACATACTCAGAAAATCATTCATCAGACTAATTCAAACCAATTTCTTTAACCTTTGTGCTGTGCTGTAAATCCTTTACCTAATTTGGTGTGTCCCGGTCAAAAATGACCAGCTTTTTAAAAACTGCTTGTAAATCTTTCATTAATGTTCATTTAAAAAAACAGAATCCAAATTGTTATTGTTGTCGGCACGAGGGTTAAAAGACTCCTATGAGTAATTTCTTCATGCTTTGGACTACACTGAACATGCTGTACAGTAAAACATGATGTACAGCAAACACAATGTTTTCTATGATTTATATTGTTTTTTTTGCACTCTTTCATGAAACTCAGTTGCTCATTTCACGCTTTTGAGAAACTTCCACCTACCAGCTGACCATTTAGTGTTCAATCCCATCAAATAATCTTCAATACCAGTGAACTCAAGCAATAATGTTTCAAAAGCATGGCTATTAGTGCCTAAGTATTACTTTACTTCAGCAAATACAAGAACAAGCCACCAGCCCAGCAGAACGCAAAAATGTAATGACCTTGTGTACTAAACGTGACCGTGTTGTAAAATATTTACGAATTAATACAAAATCCGAGATGACACGTTGCCTGTTGGGACGCGTTGTTCCATTACATTTGTGTTTCCCCTCATGCACCAGCTGGTATTTAGACATTAGGAGGTGTCAGCACCATAACGATGATTTTTCACAACGCAACCCAACCACAGAAGACACCCAGATGCTGCTTTCAAAAGGTTAGCAAGCCACTGTAATGAGAATATGCGTTATCTCAGCCGAAACGTCTTGTTGTCATTTAGTTTGTTATGACTTTTTACTTTTCGGACTATTCAATAAAGCCAAAGTTCCCATGTCTGCATATTCTGTGTAGGAGCTGATAAAGCTTTAGACATTTAGCAGTGGGTTTTTGGTTATTGCAGGCCTGCAAACCTAACAAAGAGAAGAAAAAAAAAGATGTTGGCTGCTTTGTCAGGTCAATTTTCAATAAAAAAGGAAATGAAAAGAAACGCTGACAGTGAAAGCATTATAACAGTAGACATGCCTGTACTTAAGGAAACCTATGCTCATTTCCATCGCTTGTGTGGCTCATTCCCGTTGAACGCGCTGCGGTCGCATTCTCTCTTTTCGGCTATCTTTGCATCAGGTAATATTATGGAATGCACTTTCTATTGCACCGACTGCAAGGGCTGATGGGAAATAAAATTCAATTCATCAATGCCACGTCTTATCTCTGATACCCACAGCGGTGTGTGTTGGCTTCTGTGCCCCCCATCACATGTGTTAATTTACTTTGTGCTTCTCTTATCAGCGCAGGTGGACAAAGGCCTCACTGAGAGCCTCTCTTTCACTCTCGTAGCAGCCGTTCTGTGTGTTTATCATCGAGCTGGCTGGACAGAGGGTTCGGCCGTGATTAAATGGAATGCTGACCACCTAAGCACCGTATCCCACAATCCAGCAGCTTACCTGACCTCCCTCCCCTCTGCAGTTTTAAATTCGGGCTGCGTCAACGATAAGAGAAACACAGACAACAACCCCAAATTTCATCACTGCTCACGACGCCCCTGGCTACAACACTCTATCACTCCAGGAAACCTGTGGAAATAACACTCACATACCGAGTTATTTTCTGCAATGGTTTGGGGGAAAATCATCTAAAATGGATTTAATAAAGTGTTGAAAACAGTTACAGCAAAAATGAAGATTTTGACAGTTTACTCACAGTAACGTCATTCTAAACCCAAATGGCTTTCTTTGTTCCATAGAACACAAAACAAGATGTTTTGTAGAATGTTCAAGCTGCTCTTCTCCATACAATGAAAATAAAAATGACCAGGACTGTCAGACTCTAAAACTGAGATCATAAGATTAGTATGAATGACTTAGTACGAACGACTTATATAGTATGAAACACACACACACACACACACACACACACACACACACACACTTGCATTTGTTATTTATAGGTACTCTCTATAAGCGTTATGGTTTTTATGCTGTACAAACTGTATTTTCTATCGCCCTACACCAACCCAACCCCTAAACCTATCCCTTACAGAAAACTAATGGCAATTTTTGAATTTCATAAAATACCGTTTTGAATGTTTTTTAAACCTTTTGTTTTACAGGGACACAGGGAGTGTCCTCATTAACAATGTTTATATTGTAGTACCCATGTCATTATATACATTTGTGTCCTCATAAACCATATATACCAGCACACACACACACACACACACAAACCACCATAAAAGTTATATTTTATCTAGGCCTTATGAAACCATATAATGAAATTTACAATAAGTCATTATTTACTGAATACTCTTGTCTCAAATCCTTTCAAAGTGTCTTGTAACTGATTGCAACCACCATACTTGAATATGACCCAAGACTATTACAGTTAACTAAATCTAAAACCATTAAAAAAAAAAAATGTTACTTGAAATGACAAATACACACAATAAAACTGAATAAAAACAGAAACTACAAAAATAAAGTTATACATATAAAAAAAAACCATGCTAGTATGTCAATGATACTACAGTGGCACTAATATGAAAATTTTCAAATCATGCAAATATGAAAAAAGATCAAAAATTGGTCTGTTACTCACATATCTATTATACTGACTTTAGAAGACTTGAATATTTCTAAGAATAATGTTATGAAACTTTTTCTTCTTTTGCTGTGTTTTTTTTTTTTTTTTGGAGCTTGACAGCCCCTGGTCAACATTCACCTTCACTGGATGTGCAGCTTGAACATTCTGGCAAACATCTCCATTTGTGTTCAACAAAAGTCTTAGGCTTGGAACAACATGAGTGAATAAATAATATACAGAAATTTCTTCTTGGTTAAACTATCTCTTTAAACAGAGCTGTGAGTACTAAACTCTTATTGGTTGCTGAAAGCATAATTAAATGATCAAAAATCTTAAACAATCATGCAATGTGTAGGAAATGTGTACAGCTTTGTGAATGACGGGCATTCCAGTTCTATCAAAATACATCTAGATCACCGTGACCGCTTGACACGCTGCCATATCATCCTCCAAACTCTGGGAGCCAGTTAGAATATTATCCTGCCATTATTTATTTGGGTGATTTAAATGTTATAATAGCATTTGTTCAGAACAATGACAGCGACCTCTGTGTGACTGCCATCTCGGATTTCAACACACAGAAAAAGACAAGGGTTAAAGATTAATAGAAGAAATGCGTGAGGAGTCAATTTTTGTGGTGCTTGACTTATTCATGAGGAAATAAAGGGCCTTTAGCCACGCTAAAGCGTGAGTGAGTGTGTGTGATCTCAGACAGCAATATAAGTGTTATCAGGATAAATGCTGCATGGAGGCTGATGCCCGCCTGATTGAAGATCCTACTCCTCTCTGAATGTGACTGGCATACTAAACGGAGATTTACAGTTAAAACAGCCAGTCTGAACGCAGCAGTGCTGCACTTAATCATGCCATTCAGCGGTCTTATTAGAGAACAATTACTAAATGGCAGGCCTTGTAAATCATAAATCATTCATCAAGATGACTGAGAAAATGAGTGCGGCATTTTGCAGCGAAACGCCAATGGCCTGCCTCATGTGTATTCATGGGAGAGTAGGTAGATGTTGTGCAAAGCTGTTGCTGCCTTCATCTGTCACGAAAAAACCAAGACCTGAGCCACCAGAACAGGAAGGACTCTTGGGAAATATATTAGTGTGGATCTTTAGGAAATTCAACATCTGGATTCTGGTTTTGCAGACGGAGTTATAAACGTGAAGTCAGAATATAGCAACAAGCGGCACTTATTAGGGTTGGTGTAATTGTTGGGCCTGCATTACTTAATATGGGCCACATCTGAATATCTCATGGTCTCATATTTGCCAAACAATTTGACAAATTCAAATGCTTTGGGCAACTCAGTCCATTTGATGTGCCCTCTTCCTAAAATTTAAAGTCAGCTATTTATTTATTATATATAAAACCCCTTTTATAGTATGAGAGAACATTGTGGCTGATATTACAGAGCCAATATTCTTTTTTACACAAATAAATACCATAGATTCTACTGAAGTAGAATATTACAATATTATCTGGGTTTTAATGTTAATTATGCAGATATAATCTGTCTGTCTATCCATCAATCTCAACAAGGCTGAATTTACCATACAGCAAAAACAGCAATATTGTGAAATATCATTACAATTTCAAAGAACCGCTTTCTAATGTAAAATATATTTTAAAATGCAATTTATTCCTTTGATGCAAAGCGGAATTTTCAGCATCATTACTCCAGTCTTCAGTGTCAGATGATCCTTCAGAAATCTCTCTAATGTGCTGATTCTGATTATTAATATCAACGTTGAAAACAGTTGCGCTAATTCATTTTATCTTTTGTGCAGCATACATTTGGTCAAATCATAAAATACATTTATCAGAGGCAGAGGCAGAATCAGAGGCAAAAGAGATTTTGATTCTAAAAAACTAAAAAAAATGTAAACTTTCTTATAATAGCACCACCTTCAGGCAAATGGATGTAATTTTAACGTACAAACATACTTCTGGTCCTCGATCTCTCTTCCTGTCTCAAGTTAAAGGTCCAGCGATCATCAGAGATGTAAAGGGCGGGGAGCAGATTATGAACCTCATCAGCTTGGCTCATGAATTATTAATCAGGTGATGTAACGTTCACCCAGTAGTCACAACCGATTTGCGGAGGTCAGGTAAGTGGACGCTAGCCCTAGTGCAATTACCGCTTACGGCTTGAGCCTTCGTTCAGTCGGCTGCTGATGCAACTGGCTGGCAGATGTTTCTGCTTGGTCTAAAAGTCTTAAAGCAGACGGATGTCATTTCGATTACCTAAGTGGTGGTTGAGATTTGGGATCATTGCACCAAGTTTGCCATCTCTGATTTATGATTTCTGACATCCAGACACTTTCAGGGAAGAAAAATCGCAATAATAAGAAAATATGAACAAAAACCCTTCAGCACTGGACCCCTAAAAATGTGTTTCTACTTGATGTGCTGATGCTGGGGTTTATTAATATGAATATGTGCACCTCCACTAGAAGACGCTAGACTGTAACTCCCCAAAGACAAACTCAAGCCTGCGTTCCTTTGCTCTGTTGCCTTCGGTGTCTGTAGAAGTGTCATTTGATAGACATCTGTCACAGCTCATCTCTTACACACCCTGTCAACTCTCTCTCCCTCACTTCCTCTAGCTCTCTCTGGCCTCCACAGGCTGTTTAGCATGTGTGAGTGAGCAAACTGCTTCAGGAGGAATAGAAAGACATGAAGGGTGAATTTCTGTCTTTATCACAGTCTAATTCAGTGCTTCCCGACTTTCCTTCTGTAGGTCCCACAAAATTACACATTTTAGTCTCCTTTATCTGACAAAACCATTTCAGCATATTAATGAGCAACTGAGAATGAGGTGCATTTGATTAGGAGTCAACTAACTAGTTATGTGCAAAACTACATTTCGTGAATGACTAGTCAACAATCAATGCTTTGATTTTGCAGCGGTGGTTCTTAGAGAGTTTGCCATGTTGAAAAGTCCCCTACATCTTTCTCTAGCCACCTTAAAATGATAAAGAAAGAAAGAAAAAAAGCAACAATCTAAATAAAGCTCATTAATTGAGTAGTCAGTTGGTGAAAGTCGAGCTGACCATCTCAAGCCATCCCTAACAGCAACATAAAACAAAGCCTCTCAGAAAAGTTCTCAAGAACTCCATCCCTAATGAATAAAATAAAAAATAAAAAATAAAATAAATAGTCCACACAAGGACAAAATTTACTAGTATTATTATACTAGTGGGGACATTTGGTCCTCATAGCGTAGGGAATACCAGGTACACACACACACTGCCATTGAAATACCATTGATGTTTTTCTCAAGAGCACCAGTTGGCACTCTTTTGATCACATAAATCATCAGGGGCATGGGAATGATCTGAGAAGTGAATATTATAGACCACATCAGCCTGGCTCATGAATATTGATTAGGTGACATAACATTCACCTAATTAATATTCATGAACCCACATGGATTTCCTGAGAGGCCATTATGTGGGCACTAGCCATATTAGGATTATTGCTAACTGCTTGTACATTCATGCAGCTTGTTGGCAAATGCATTTTATTTGACCAGTTAGTTCCAACACTGAATTGACTGGATATGAATAATGACACTATTGTCTTTTAGAACTGCTTTGCAGAATCTGAATTGTCGCCATAGTTGAGTTTTCATAATTAGTGTTGCTTGCTTATTAAGACAAAGCATCACTATTGTTCTCCTGCATACTTATTAATCTGCTTTTTCTTCTTCTTCTTCCACAAATCTGCTGATTTCTGCATCAGAACATCGTATAGATAAGGGAGTTGGCTCTTTTGAGTCATGTTAGCAAACAGGACTTCCAACATGCTACACATGCTAGCAGTGAATTGCTACATGCAAATAATGATAAGCTAAGTGCTAAATCAGGCTAAGAATATGCCAAAAACTCTATAAAACTCCATAGTAACGATCTGTGACAACTACCAACCATCCAGAACACCCTACCAAAAACCTAGCAACACCATAGCAACCACCCAGAACACCTTAGCAACCGTGTAGCAACACCTGAGCTACCACCCAGGATACCCTAGCAACCGTCTAGCAACACCATAGCAACCTGTGGCTCAGTGGTAGAGCATTGCATTAGCAGCGCAAAAGATTTTATTTATTTATTTTTTTTTTTTTATAAATAAAATGATTATTTCCCAAAAAGTAGTATACTTCTTTCCAAATGGACTAGAGGAATGGGAATCCAATTAAAGAACAATGTGTTCCTTTCCTTAACACATCAAGTTTGTTTTTAAGCTGCACAAAACACTGTGGAGGAGGGCCTTTTGTCGACGCTGCGAAGCCCCTGGATTACCATACATCTGAAAGGTCCACTTGACGCTCTCCCCAGTGATAATGACAGTGATCTGGCAGCTCTCAGAATGAAGTCAAGGGCCACTGGGTGCTCTGTCAAAAGAAGGAGTGCTGTCGGTCAGGCTCTAAACAGCCCTCTACAGGGGGCAGTGTTTAATTACCTCAGGTCTCCAGTCGACTCTCCAGCTAAAACAAAAGTAATTGCCACACTTGAAAAACAAAAAACATGAAAACTTCTTTGGTTAACAGGGCCGGGGCGACTCAGTAATGCAAAATGCTTTGTGGAGGAGTAATCTGTATGCAAAGAGGGAGCACTCGCCAATGTGTGGTTCCCTGAAAATCTCAGTCTGATAATCTAAGCAGAGCTTTAATATTACTTTGTGAAGATAAGAGACGGACAAAAAACGAATCAACAAATAAACAACCCCAAATTCGTCTGGCTCACACTGACTGATCCAAACAATCAACAACAAACGAAAGCAGCTTTTAGCATTTTCTGTGAAATTTAACATCCTTTATTTGGTTTTGAAAATCAATGACTTCTGTCTAGGTGTACACATACCATGATAGGTATTTATTACAGTACCTAATAAATATTAGGAAATATTTATAAGCTTTGAATGGATTTAAATAACAAATATGATTATACAGTACTAGAGTTTTTAAAGAACTTTTAACCTGTTAGCATACCACTATACAGCACGCGGTACACTGCATGTTTTCAGGAAAATTCACAGGAATGCTAAGGGGTCAAGGAAATAAAAAATGTGTGAAATGTAATCAGTTAATACAACAGTTATAGATGTCAAATATACAGGTGCATCTCAATAAATTAGAATGTCGTGGAAAAGTTTATTTAAGTAATTCAACTCAAATTGTGAAACTCGTGTATTAAATAAATTCAATGCACACAGACTGAAGTAGTTAAAGTCTTTGGTTCTTTTAATTGTGATGATTTTGGCTCACATTTAACAAAAACCCACCAATTCACTATCTCAACAAATCAGAAAACTTCATAAGACCAATAAAAAAAATAATAATTAAAAAAAAAAAAAAAAAAAAAAAAAAAAAACATCATTATTCAATTGTTGGCCTTCTAGAAAGTATGTTCATTTTACTGTACATACACTCAATACTTGGTATGGGCTCCTTTTGCTTTAATTACTGCCTCAATTCGGCGTGGCATGGAGGTGATCAGTTTGTGACCACTGCTGAGGTGGCTTCTTTGACAGTGGCCTTCAGCTCATCTGCATTTTTTTGGTCTTTTGTTTCTGATTTTCCTCCAGACCTGAACCCCATATATTCTCTATGCGGTTCAGGTCTGGTGAGTTTGCTGGCCTGTCAAGCACACCAACACCATGGTCATTTAACATACTTTTGGTGCTTTTGGCAGTGTGGGCAGGTGCCAAATCCTGCTGGAAAATTAAATCAGCATCTTCAAAAAGCTGGTCAGCAAAAGGAAGCATGAAGTCCTCCAAGATTTCTTGGTAAACGGGTGCTATGCCTTTGGTTTTGAAAAAAATACAATGGACCAACACCAGCAGATGACATTGTACCCCAAATCATCACAGACTGTGGAAACTTAACACTGGACTTCAAGCAACTTGGGCTATGAGCTTCTCCACCCTTCCTCCAGACTCTAGGACATTGGTTTCCAAATGAAATACAAAACTAGCTCTCATCTGAAAAGAGGACTTTGGACCACTGGGCAACAGTCCAGTTCTTCTTTCTCCTTAGCCCAGGTAAGACGCCTCTGACGTTGTCTGTGGTTCAGGAGTGGCTTAACAAGAGGAATACGACAACTGTAGCCAAATTCCTTGACACGTCTGTGTGTGGTGGCTCTTGATGCCTTGACCCCAGCCTCAGTCCATTCCTTGTGTAGTTTACTCAAATTCTTGAATCGATTTTGCTTGACAGTCCTCATAAGGCTGTGGTTCTCTCGGTTGGTTGTGCATATTTTTCTTCCACACTTTTTCCTTCCACTCAACTTTCTGTTAACATGCTTGGATACAGCACTCTGTGAACAGCCAGCTTCTTTGGGAATGAATGTTTGTGGCTTACCCTCCTTGTGAAGGGTATCAATGATTGTCTTCTGGACAACTGTCAGATCAGCAGTTTTCCCCATGATTGTGTAGCCTAGTGAACCAAACCGAGAGACCATTTTGAAAGGCTCAGGAAACCTTTGCAGGTGTTTTGAGTTGATTAGCTGATCGGCATGTCACCATATTCTCAGTTGTTGAGATTGGTGGGTTTTTGTTAAATGTGAGCCAAAATCACGACAATTAAAAGAACCAAAGACTTAAACTACTTCAGTCTGTGTGCATTGAATTTATTTAATACACAAGTTTCACAATTTAAGCTGAATTACTGAAATGAACTTTTCCACAACATTCTGATTTATTGAGATGCACCTGTAATTCTGAATACTGATTTTTTTTAGCAGCTCTGGGGTCACTGAATCATTGTTGACTGATTTGTTCAAAATACTGATTCATTATTCATTATTAATTTAATCATTTTAGTTATAAAAAACATATTGTACTGTGTTCCCCATTTTATTTTAATCATGTCCATGTATAGTATTAATTTATTTATTAGTTTTAATTTAGCTAAATGATAGTAATGATTTAAATACCAAGTTCTGTCATGAAACTCTAGATGGCGCAGGCTGATGGGTTCTTAACGTAACTGATGATATTCTTAGCATTATACAACTTGTCACAAGCTGATTGGTTCATGTTGCATACGCAGCCAATGAGCTTGCTGCTTTGCATTTAAAGGGGTCATATGATGCTGCTAAAAAGAACATTATTTGGTGTAATGAAATGTGTTTATGCGGTTTAAGGTTAAAAAAACCACATTATTTTCCACATACTGTACATTATTGTTTCTCCTCTATGCCCTGCCTTCTGAAACGCATCGATTTTCACAAGGCTCATCTCTCTGAAAAGCGAGGTGTGCTGTGATTGGCCAGCTATCCAGTGCGTTGTGATTGGCCGAATGCCTCAAGTGTGTGACGGAAATGTTACACCTCTTAACATATTGTGAAGTCTTTTCCGGCCGGAGCGATGAGATATAAACATAAAACCTATTATAAACATGATATAAACATGATTTCTAGTCGTGTCTTTTTTTGGAAGGCAAAAACAAAGTAGTTTCGCTTTCTCAATGGAACAACGTCACACACCATGGCCTTGAGTGAGCAGAGGCCGGAGGTCTAGAGTGAGCCACGGTCTAGAGTGAGATGCGGCCGGCTTGAATGAGCAGAGGTGGGCGGCTTGAGAACGGTGCGGCAGGCGGATTCAATTAACTATCTTAAATCACTCATCAACCAAACACATGACAAAACCCCAGGCTGGATGCCGCTTCGTCTACGGTGAAAGCCGATTCTGCGATCCACAGTGCAAAGTTGATGTATTTCCTCAGCGACCAGCACGGATCAGCCCCAGGCATGGAGCTTCCTCTTTTGGAAGGCCAAACAAAGTAGTTTCACTTTCAAAGTGAAACACACAGCGTCTATACGACACGGCGGTGGCGGCAACAACAATACTACAACGAGAATAAAAGATACGCCTTCTTTCTTTGCGTGAACATCCGGGCTGTGTTATGCAAATCTTCCCACATACTGACGTAGACATATGGTGGCGTGTTAGAATGAGCCATTTCAGATGGGCGTGGATGAGTGTTAACTTTTATAAAGAATATCTACTTGGATTTGAGACTTTAGTCTTTGCAACTTTACAGATCTTTTTTATTCACCAAGAGCTTGTAACAATCCAAAGAAATAGGAAAATTTGAAATCACATTATATGACCCCTTTAAATGGCTGATTAGCATTCACTTGAGCATTGCAGCGCGCTTTCAGAGTTCCCCAGCTCCACCTGAATAGATCTGCTTATTTTATATGCTATTTATACAGCAGCAAGTATGTTGTGAATACTCACAGCACCATATGGGCTTATGTAATGGCAGTGGCAAATTCCTATACTTGCTTGCAGCAGCAGCAGCAGCAGCAGCAATAATCTACAAATAAAGCAATAACCAACAGCAGCAGCAATTTAGCAGCAGCAGCAGTGTAGCAGATCTATTCTATCCAAGACCATGACAGAAATAAAATGAGGAAACAAATGAATAAGTCATGGAGACAAATTCTTAAAATGTGGTCACAAAATCTTGTTTTTGTGCCTGTAAGTCCATATACATGTGCTGATTCATTCAGGACAGAAACAAGAGATTGTCTGTATGAGAGAGTCATTGAATCATTCACACAACTGTTTCATTGTAAAAAAAAAAAAAACGGATTCATTCAGGAACACAACTACGATATGTTGCATGGAAAAGTGTCACAGTCATTCTGCTTGGATTTAGTTTGGAACTATTTCCTTTAAGCGGAGCAAAAAAATATCAGTGTTAACTTCATTCACCTGTTATAAAATACAAACAATATTGTATATACTGTAGTTTTATAAAATTGTTTAGATGACAATGTCCATTTCTACACAATATTAATATTATTATTATTTTTTTAAGTGGCATTAATAATTCTAATGACATGCTAAATGCTATCCAGCATAATATGAGTTAACATCTGTGGTTTGAAAAAAGCTGCCTCAAAGAGAAACAGACACACAATAGCAACCACAACAACAACAATAAAAAGCCCTCCATCCCTGGTCTTTCAATAAGTCTTCAGTGGTTCTAATTAGTGTAATTAATTCAGTTTAATGAGCTCTCTTCTCTCAGTCTGCACCCTCTAAATCATGTCATGACCGCTTTATAAGGAAACGGAAGGAGCACTTATGGTTAATGTAGGTTTTTGTAAATAACTTTAATCCACAGGTGACACTGTTGTCTATGAGTATTGTGTGAAGGATCTGGTGCTGAGAGCTTTCATGAAGAGAGCACAGGCCAAAACACGTGACGTCATGCCAGGAAAATGACGAGCCCCACTGCAGATAGCCTTAATTAGCTTTCTGACTCAATTAGTTTCACTAATGAGCGTGTTGACTGTAAGCAAGCGTTTTGGCTGGTGAAGACTAATTTAAAATGGACCTTTTTTCCAACATGTTATTCGGTTTTGTTCTTAACCTTACCTCTAGCATTTTTCTTCTTGTCAACTATGCTCCTGCTGCCTCTGTGATGTACCAAACTCTTCTTTCTCACGTCTGTCTCTTTGTCTTTTTCTTTGTACAGCTAGGATTGTGTAACAGAGTGAAAAGAGCAGCCTCATCTACATTCTCTGAGCTTCAGGCTCAACTCACATCGACTACAAGACACTAAATGTGACAGACCAAACAAGTCAAACACACTACAGGCAGACATCAGAGAAACCTAAACACAGATCGCTCTAGTGAGACTGTCCAAAAGTCGCTCTGAATAAAAAGTGTCTGCTTTATTTGCCTCTGAAGCTACTTGATTAACTGATCACTTGCCTTCTTGAAGGAAACACTCGCTGAGACTATATATGCTTGTTAATGCAGATTTATAAAATGGATAGCTACAACACTAAATTTTGATTACATGAGTTACAATTAAACTGTCAGTAACTACACTGATTTGAGTCTCTCAAGCCATAAATACAACACAAGCTGTAAGGAGTATGTGTTTGAGTCACTAAAAAAGGAATGGCTCATTTGGAATGGTCAGTTGTTCAGGAATTGGTAGGATTAGACAGGCTGTGCTATATGCTCTTGATTCACTAAAATGAATTGGTTCATTGACAGAATTGGAGTCATTTATTTGGACTGCACTGGTTGTGCTGCCTGAATTTGATTCACTAATAAAAACCGGCTCATACGGGTCAGTCAGTCAGGATTTAGTTAGACAACACTGTTTGTTCTGGAATTAGTTGGACTACACTGGTCATGCTGTATGGATTTGATTCAATAACAAGAATTGGCTCCTAATGGTCATTCAGTCAGAAATCAATTGGACTACACTGGTCATGCTGTTTCATTTTGAGTCACTAAAAAAAAAAGAGAATAGCTCATTAGTGTCATTTGTTCTGGAACTGGTGGTCATGGTGGTTATGATTCAATAAAAAGAACTGATTCATAAGAGCCATTCCTTCTTTTGGACTACATTTGTCATGCTGCTTAGTTTTCATTCACTAAAAGGAATCATTAACTCAAAAAAAAAAAAAAAAAAAAAAAAAATTGTACTGCCATGGCATATCACACCAAGCCACATCAAACTGCCAATACGATGGATGCTAATGCAGGCCAACGAATACATATTTTACTCTCTAAATTAGGCTGGGTGGAAGGACGGCAATAAAACTACGACCACCAAACCAAACAATATTCATCGCACTTAATGTTGAAAGACAGGCCAAAGTCTGATTACTTGCATATTTGAGGCTGGGTGACAAAAAACAGTGTCCATGAAAGGTGCCAGGCGGCCATAATGATAAATTAGAATTGCAAAGAGAGACACAAGCAGACAGTGATCAGATCTAAGAGAGAGCTCGTCTACATAATGTCCTGTTCAATCAATACAGAAACGCCCTTTTACACGCTTCTATAAGAGATGCCCTACAATTCCTCCTCTGCGCCATGATTCTTCTTCCTGCCTTTCCTCTATGTGAAGACTGCCAAAGTCCAGATAAAGCTCATTTTAGACTTCTGTAAACTCAATGACGTGATCGTCCCTTTTCTATTAATTAAATAAAAAATACACTAAAAGTACAATGAATTAAATATACCTATTTTATGATGACCACGTTTTTCCATTTTTTGAATTAAAATTAATTGAGAGCATAAAGTTACCAGGCTAGTTTAGTTCAGATTGCAAAATATCATGTGGTGAAGCGCCTAAAAATCTTTTACCTTGAAAAATACATATTTACGTAAAAACATTGTGCATGTACTCAAGTTGTTAGGAAAATATGTTTTTACTTTTCACTTGTTGGTTACACCACATGATACACCACATGATATGGACAGTCTTATACATTTTATTTTGTGGACAACTTCAGGCAAAATACCCTTGAAGCATTACAAATCTAGGGCCATTTGGAATGTATAGCGTTGATTAAATGTTGAATTTTCTTGAAACAAAGTGTCATTTCAAAAAATAGCATAGCCCCAAAATAAATCAAGTATAGGCGAGAGTTGGGAGTTTGTGGAGCTGGGTTGTTTAGATATGGAACAGACGTAAGAGAGAGATTATTTGGGGCTCACCTCCACAGGGAATCTCCTGCCATTGATGCTGTGCTCCGAGCCATCGGAACCATTGCTCTGGCCCCAGTGGAACTCCACCTTCTCGGCTTTGAAGCGGCCCGGTAGCCCGGCTCCTCTCACAAAATAATCATCCTTCAAGAAGATTGCCACTGTGAGGTGCAGAGAAAAGGAAAGAAGGTTAAATAGGGAGAAACTGTGAGATAAAGACCACTTTCTTGGCATGTACATTAACCAAATGCCTTCCAAGGACTGATGCATTTCTGACTGAAAATAAAGGAAAAAAGAATGGTGGACACTTCATTTCAATATTTATGATTTTTCATTTAGCTTTCTTAGGGACTTAGGTTGAATATTATAAGCACTTTATTTCTGCTGTTGCTGTCGTTCTCAGAAGGCCAGGTCGCAAATGCACAAATGCACACTCTCAAGCCTGGGAAAAAACAACAGTGCTCTCTGTACTTCTCTCGACTCCTCTTTAAGTTTTTTGGGGCTTTGTTGATTTTTTGATGTAATCCGGCATGAGAGGGAGAATCGGTTTCATTAGTTATTCCAGCTCCGAGCTTCATGAGCTTTAACAAACAGGCAGGAATTAGATGGCTAAGCCAGCAGGACCTTGGAATGGCAGCATGTGAAAACTAGGCCTTGCCTGCCAGCAAATCCTTGATCAATGCAAATGTTTCTTCAAGGTTCCAAGATCTCATGAATTTCTTAAGTTTAATTTGGCAGAGGTCTGTGAGAAGCTTGTGCACTGGGCAGTCCAATATATACACTCGCTCGCTCGAAAAAACACCTTTATGTGTGGAAGAGCTTTTTCTTTTTTACTTTACTAGTTTTTACTTTTTCTTTTTCTGCTGTATACAGTATGCATACCGTGCACAGTAGGTGATTTCAGCATGCATGGAATAGAACCAAGCACACTGAGAGAAACACTGTATCACACAATGCAATGTACTTGAGTTGATCCTCTATTTTCAGTGAATGAATAATGAATTGATTTGATGGCTTAAAGATAAGGCATCTTTATTCAAAACTGGATTAATAAGCATTTTAATTTATTATTATTAACTGTATTACAAATGCATCATATTTATTATACTTACAATAAATTATTTATTTATTTCTTTATTCTGTTTCACACTGAGTTAAAAAAATATATATATGTAGTGTACACCAGTGGTTCTCAAACTTTTTGATTTTGAAGATATTTTCTCTGGTATTTCTGTTGTAATTATTAGAATGCAGCTTGTTTTTAAACTTTTAATTAACAGAAACTGGGTTTGAACTACAATTTTGTGCTTCCTGAAGATTCAAGATCCTGATGTGGTATGTTCTACAATTAAATAAATTACCAATCTTAATGTATTTTAATTTTTAGCACTGCAATTATGTTAGTTTTATATATATATATATATATATATATATACACAAAATGAATATAATTTTATCCTGTGGCCCCCTTTACACTATATTCGGCACAGTATCGTGATGTTACACTATATTTTGCACAATATCTTGTGAGGAAGTACGCTAGTATTCCAATGTATTTTTTATTTTCCAGACATTTCGCTCAAGGTGAGAAGGTCAAAGGTCACTTGACGTTGCAGTCGTCTATAGAGAAAATGATTTAAAACATTGATTGAGTCATGCATTATTCAGAGGTGCCGAGTCTGTAGGTTTATTGTGCCGCCCTGTTCCAGGTGATTATTTCGCTGATAAAACACTCATGTGTCAGTTATAAATAGCAGAGCAGCTCTCCATTATTCATGGGACAACAGCGGGACATTTGTCTTCCTCTGCACGGACTAGGTTAAGGAGGAAAATGCTGGGCAATTCCTATCTGTGTTTACTTCCTCAACATGCTCCGCTGCAGTACGGCTTAATGGTGCAAGACTGTAGCATGAAAACTGAATTTAGGTGTGAAAAGCTCAGGGGGCGAGATCACATCATAAAAGTTTGAAAGAGAATGAAAGTATGAGAGTTGAACACTTCCACTCAATGTAACCTAAAATTAATAGCGGTCAGTGTTCTGGTGCTGTCTGTATCATATCCTAAATCTATTCCCTCTCTCTCCCAATAATTTTCGGTCACCCTTTACAGATACTAATAAAAACTCAAAAAAAAAAAAAAAAAACTAAAAATATAATAAAATATCTATCCACAGCCAGGTCATTCTTCTATATATGTCCTTATGTTTGATGACATGATGGATAGATGTTCTTTTTTTTTGTTGAACTATCCCCTAAAGACTGTGTGTATTCACCAGTTTTGCCTGTATTCTTCATTGACGTCTTGTTGGATGACTCTGCATCAAACCCGTCCAGCGTGAGTTCCTGGTACTCCATCGAGACCTTTGTGTCTTGATCGGCTATATTGATTGGTGATTGGTTTCTCTCCTGACACTCAGGAAAAGCTGCCGCCCACCCTGTATCTGGTCCGTACGTCCCTGCAGAAGAGAAAGACAGCAAATCAATGGATCATCACACTGCAAACAGAAGCCAAACTGCTCCCAGACTCACTTTATTCTTCATAAATACCAGTCAAAACATGTTAGAGCTGTCCTGAGACGGCCACCTGTCTGTCTGTCTCTCTCATGAAAACAGAAACTCTTCATGAATTGACAAAGTAGTCACACTTTAATCCAAGACCTTTGAAACACCTGTCTTTCCCTTCAAGACCTTTTTTATTTAGTTATTTATTATACATTCTGCTGAGAAGTTTATAAGCACTCAGTAGAGACAAATATAGAAACAATTTATGGAAGTTACCAGTGGCATCACAAGTCTCTTTTCACTCGAGACCTAAATACGATGTGAATGAATGTAGTGGGATAGACGCAGTTTAGTTAATGTGTAAAAAGTAAACTATCAGTTCATTTTCTGCCAATGTGAAGGAGAATATTACCTGTAAAAATATGTTTAGGTAAGCTATGCATAAAAGTACAGAGCTCCACGCATGACATGCGGAAAAAAAGACGAAAAAAAAAAAAGGAACTTGTGGCCACGGACTGAAAATCTTTCCATGCCTTACTGATTTGCAGCCACATTTTTATAATTTGTTCTCTTGTTTTAGTTGAATCATGGCCACATTGTATTAATTCATCCCGGTATTCATGGCCACATTTTAATAATTTGATTTCTTTAAAATTTGACTACATTCTGTCAATTAATTCCCTCATTTTAGTTTTGTTAAATCATGGACAATGGAACGATTTAGTTAAATGTGGCCATGATTTAACTAAAACAAAAGAACAAATTAATAAGTCATGAGAACAAATTCTTAATTTGTGGCCACTATGTCATCAAATCCGGTCAGAAATCTCGGAGTAATATTTGATGACCAGCTGATCTTTAAAAGAACCATGTTGCAAAGACAGCTCGATCGTGCAGGTTTGCATTACACAACGTCAGGACGATTAGGCCCTTCCTAATGGAGCCTGCTGCACAGCTTCTTGTCCAGGCCCTTGTCATTTCTAGGCTAGATTACTGCAATGCTCTTCTGGCTGGACTTCCATCATGATCAATCAAACCTCTGCAAATGATTTAGCATGCAACAGCATCACTGGAGAGACCCTTGTCATCTTATACACACAATAAAATAAAAGTAAGCACAGGCAATTTTACTTGAGCACACAAAAGAAGACAAGCAAACAAGACAAGGATATTTTAAGAGTCCATTAAACTCTTTAGTACGGCTGGAAGCGCCGCTTTGGCTTTGCTTACAGTTAAAGCCTGCCAAATCATAAATGCACCTTTCAGAGCAATAACCACATCCTGATGAGACACTATAGTGCCAAAGTGTGCGTGTGCAAATGTTTCTTCCCTCTCAGACTTGGTGAGACGTAAGCAGTGGTCCACAAACAGCTAAACAGAAGGTCCATCCCTAATTGAAAGCAATCCTCAGCAACCGGCCTTTAAGATGAATTTGTCGACAATTACCCCAGGCCTGCAAGCATCCGGAGCGATCCGAAATGCGTATTTCATCAAATTAGGAATCATCCTCCTCAGCCTCTGCCCTCACAGCAGCCTTGGGGCATATTGATTGGACGGGTCTGGGTTTCATATGGAGCGGCAGAGTGCTATAGATCCAGGCAGCACTGCTGGGTAATGAAAGAGAGCGAGGACTTGCGTGTGAAGAGATTACTCACTCCTTAATGCAGCCCTAACAGGGTTAGAAAAACTGCACACGTAAACTTAATCCCAACCACACCTCAGGATACGCATCTCAGATGAGAAAAACAAAGGTCAGAGTACATAACCCTGCCTCTTAGCAGAAAAACAGAGATCAGTACTATTTCTTTTTTTATTTGTTTTCCTGGATTTATGGGTTTATTTGTTCCGTTACATCCATTTTTCATTTGTTTATGCATTAAGCTCTGTCCAGTTAACATTAGCATGTTTATGATATTGAATTAGCTAGTCTGTTTTAGTCTCAAAAGGTATCAAAGGCAAATATGTGTAAATACATGAATGCAGATGTTATGCATGAATGCAAATGTTATGCAAGTACGCAAATTCAACTTTTTTTTGCGTTTTTAGAATCTCCACGAGGGGTGCAATAGATCTTAGTCAGGGTAGATGCCAAGTTTAATGCAATTCTAATAAAAATAAAGCTTTACAGTCAGTTCAGTAGGATATAATACTGTATAGTTTTGTGTCAATAAATCAACTGACGATACATTGAAAATACATTTTTCTAAAAACATCCTTGTGAACCAAAAATTCTAGAAAACTTGACTGACTGAATTCTGGGAGACTGTACTTTTTTTCACAGCCTCATTTTCGTGTCCAATTAAATGTAACATATACTTTGAGGTCCATAGCAAGCATTAACATAAACTGTCTTCTTCTACTGTCAGTTTTTGCTTTCACGTCAACTATTGCTTTGGCAGAACATCAGTTGCTGAGCAAGTAAGTGAAATAGTCAATATGTTTATAATTAGATACTTGAATAACAACAAATCTGGTTTAATGGCACATGCATTTGAAGACAACTTTATCGCCCCCTTGAGTACTGGAGTTGTTACTGCATTAGCTCAAGACTGTATGCTATGTACAACAGGATGACATCTTGCACTGCCATGGCCAAGCATTCACATTAGTTTATTTGTTTGTCCTTATGTTGCTTGCAGTTTATCCAACTGTCTACCAACTTAACCAGCAATCATTTCAAGCCTCCCTCCTTTCCTCTTCTTTAGTAAAAACACACTTTTGTGACTGGTTCAGTACATGGATTGATATTCGTGTGTGGACAGAGGGGAATTTCAACCCATTCCAACATTAAATGGTTGTGAGAGATCTCAACCTCCCACTGTTTTGATTTACCATTCATTCCTCCCTCCAGACAGAAAGTGAGGGAGCAGCGACCAGGTGTCAAATCAACATTTCATTCACCTCTGACCTCTCTCTCAGCTCGATCAATACTGCTTCTGTTCACTGTTTCCTTCTTCTTTTTTTTTTTTTTTTTTTCTTTGTTGAGAAAGAGAGT